>NW_018408800.1:351072-397101 GCF_002113885.1 Mizuhopecten yessoensis | reverse complement strand
TTCGACATCAGAATTGATAACTTTTTGTGTACAAATGTACTTATTGTGTTATCTGTTATATACAGATTGTTATACTTATGTTGATTAAACGTTGGATGGTATCATCATGGGCTTAGATAGCATCCCGTTGGTTTAATTGTTTTAAACTCATCTTATTTGTGTAAACAATAATTTCATAGAAGGTAAAGCAAAAACAAATAATACCCATGACCATGTGCATGAATGACAGTTAAGTTTAGTGAGATAGTCAACTTAATTGAGCGTCATCAGGGCTAGAATCTAATTAGTTTAAAAAAATACTAGTCAGTCTGGCTAGTAGCTTCCAATTTTACTAGCTAGTCCATGTGTAAATTCTGTTAACCCAATATTATTTAACATAATAAGTAATAATTACTAGTCCAGCTGGAGATTTCACTAGTCTGACTCTCAGACTTATCAGGCTATACACATGTAGTACCCTTACTTTCTAGCCCTGGGGATCGTGTGATGATGAGGTGACCATGATCACAGGGGTGTACAGTTCCACTTGCCATACACTGTGGTCTAACCGTATATTTTATGAAGATAGTGAACATTTCAAATATTTTTTATTTTTAAATTTTATGAAAAAAATATCCAAAAGTTTAAGGAAGGGCTTTAAAAAAGAATATTTAAAAGTGTGCATGCGGCTGGCCTCAGAAAGACAAAAAATTATCTTAAGACTGCATGCATACAGTATTAAGGAATGGATGTATTAGTCTATATATATAAGTATTATAATATGCAGGTATTTTGCAATCTGTTTTCGTAAGGAGCCCCTGAGCAAAATTGGGAAATTATCATCAGCATTTGGCACAAAAAGAGAAAATGTTATCAGAGTGTCAAAACTCAAAAGTTTTGGGAAATGTCATATTTTTTTTATTTTTTTTAAACCTGCAATGTAATTAGCAAACAGATAGAAACTGATATCAACATGCTATTTATTCCAATTTCAGTTGTAACCTGTTTATTTCGGGTGTAGCAATACCATGTCAGCTAGTATGGCTATTATGAGGATTGCCAGTGTATAGCAGCTGTCTGAAACAAAATGAAGGACTCGGTTACCTTGCTGGTGTTTTCCACTGTTCTCCTTGTCCTGAGTTTAAACATACACCCCTCAAATGGTAGGTAAAATCTTCAACTTCTGTAGAACCCCCCCCCAGAATAATGTTGCTATAATGCCAAACATTTTTGAATGCATCAAGAGATACATACATTAAACATACAGGTTTTGTTGTAAAAAAAACCCACAAAATTTTGTAAAGACAAAGACAGTCACAAAGTGAATAATATTTTATGATAAAACCCTCATGATTCTATAATAACAATAAACAGTATACCGTATACATGTAGGCTATTGCTGTATGTACAGTACATTATCCATCTCTTCTGATTTTTTATCAGCGGTTTGTCAAATCCAATGTGGTTGGAAGGCTGAGTGCAAAAACCTCACATGTGAATGTCCTGCAGGCTATGAGCTTCATCCTAACCAGCAAGACTGCAAGACAGGTATAGTTTTAGTCAAGTTATGGATGCAAAGTATATTGGTAACATCTTGGTCAAGAGCTTTTTCCACTTGCAGCAAGTTGTTGAAATATTTTTATGAAATTTACAAAGTAAAGGAAAATAAATCGGTACATATTTAATTGAAAATAAGTTTGATTCACATTGATATTTTAATTTTTCATGTTTGAAAGTAAAAGACAGAGGGAAGTTCAAGTAACTTAACTTTTTTTATTGTACACGTTTTTACTGATAAGTCAGTAATTGGGAATAATATGAAGTAATAATCTCCAAATGTTGAATAAAGCTTCGTGAATTAAAAAGAAGTAATTTGTATTTTGATTTCAGCTGTGTGCATTGGAAGGGACTGTTTAGAATGTGATTCAGAAAACAAATGCCAAAGGTAATTTACCCTGAATCAATTTTTTATTGTTTTGTTTCTTTTCCGAATTTAAAAGTTCTATGACTGTGAGTGATTCATAGTAAATGTGTTGTGAATTTTAATATAAAATGGATTGTTGGTAATATAAGAAATGAAAATAGATAAATATGTTCATTAATATTGTATCAGTACTAGCATTTCTTTCTTTTCAATAGCAGTCATTCACATAGAATATAATACAGAGGTATCTCATACATCTTTTCTATTTTGTAGATGTACAAATTTTCTCTCTGAGCAAAGTCGTGAGTGTTTGCCGAAGTGTAATGGTGAGGCTAAGATAATACAGAGTGGAGACCTTCAGGGAAGTGTTTGTACAGGTAGGTCTGTGTCTGTTATCAAGGACCTTTCAGATCCAATGATGTGATACATGTTTTATGTATATATTTATACACATAGACATACGTTTATAACAAAAGTCTCTAACCCATGTGTATAGGTTTCTACACTGTAATCTATAGATGAAATCAATTGTACTGTAGTATATATATTTACTTCTTGAAAATTTCATAATTTATATTCTATATTTATAATTCATATTTCGTAGTTATTTTGAAATATGTAAAAGAAATATTGTTAACCAACAGTAACTATGTTTACTGTGTCATTTCTTTGTGTTTTTAGAGATCAATTCTAGGTGATAAAATCAAAGAAAGAATAATAGCTACGTACAGATAATTGTTCATGAAAAGTCTTGAGATATACATTATTTACGGTACCTACACACATATAGTACCTTGATCTGTACACATGTAGTATATGATTCATTCATGGTTAGTGGTGTGTGACCTGCTGTACCCCGAGGTTATTAGGTACAACGTATTTGTCAATGTCATATACACCCCAGACAGTGGTTATACTACCCCAGGTACCTGTGGCTCACTGTCAGATGTATAGCCTCGGGTACTTACCTAGTACTGTGTAATCGCCTTCCTCTTTCACTTGTTTGTGTCAGTTAGTACATACATATATGTTTACAGGTGTGATGTGTTGGTACACTATAAAGTCAACAATCATTATTATTGTGCAATACAAATATCAGGAAGTCTTACATAGATAAATCATGTTTAAATAAATGATACATAAATAAAGACCTTAAGTATACATGTGTTGTTTTTGAAAAATATCATCTGTTTAAAAAAAGATCTGTTTGGAAAAAAAAGAAAATATCTATAAAAATGGAAAAAAGAGCCATTTTTTTTAAAATGAGGGCACGCATATATTGAATTATAGCTGCAGAAAAAAGGGGAAATTTTATATGAAATATTTAGTAATCATGGCGGTTCGATTAAGGAGGATGAAGCAACCATTACCACACTGAATCCACCAATACTTTTATCTAGATGAACCTAATGTTGATATCAAATTACTAAATTAAGGATAAAAAAGTCATGATAATGATTTATTGGTTGTTCTATTTTAGAGCTCAAGAGTGATGACAGTAACCTGGACATCATTATAGGTATAGCGGCCGGTGTGTCAGCCGCCATTATCATCTGTCTTATCATGGGCATCATAGTCTACTGCCACCTGAGGAAAAACAGGTAGAGTTATAACCAGTAACAAACTTTACATTAATATGCCATTATGCATAAATCCTGTGTTGATTTTATCCCTTTTCAAGGTTTGGTGATAATCAAAAAGACGTTATTATGATATCATATACAAATAAAACAGGTTTGAATTGTTTAAGGTCTCGAGTATTGGTCCTTCAATTTGATATGGCACGGAGATGGCATTTGAAATATGCTGCTGGCATAATAGTTTCAAAAATCTTAAGCCTTTTAAAAGATTTCAAAGTTCCGTTCATCCGTTCCGTGTATCAGTTGGCATAAATAAATTATAATTGCCCCATCAATCTTTGAAAAGGAGTTTAATGGGTAGGTTCCTGTTGTTTTATCTTTGAATATGTATATAAATATAAATGACATGTGTTCTAATGTAAATATGTATGGTTTCCCAATTTCAGACAAAAAATTAATCTACAGCAGCAAAAAAACAAGGCTGAAAATATGCAACTTGGAAAATTGACAGCTGTAAGTGTTTAATTTACTGTGTAGATAATAATGATTGGCTTAGCTGTTCGTGGATTGTGAAAGTATAGATATATGTAAAACATACTTGCCAACCCTCCCTATTTTTGAGGGAGACTCCCAATTTTTTACCTTTAAATTTAGCATTTTCAACCAGTGAATAAGCTAAACTATTCCTTAATTCTAAGATCTAATAATAATCTGAAAGAACAAGTCAAAATATGTCCTTTTAAAGGGTAATTTTGCCTCTAGGGGGTGTATACACACATTTCATTTATGCTATAATTTTGAGCATGCAGAATCTCCCTCATGGAAATTTCAAAAACTTGGCAGGTATGGTGAAACAATGATTGTACATATTAATGATATATCATTATTTCCTGATATACTTGGTAGTAATGGTAGATGTGATACATAGAAGTCATATCCATTTAGATTTATAGGATTGATTTACCGGTATATTGAAAATAAACTCATACAATGTAAAGAGCTATCAGTTTTCATGTGTTAAATAAATTCCCATCCTCTATATCCACAGGTTACGCTCACTTTCGCTCTCTGCTCCCCTGGAATATGTCATAGCATAATTGAAGGCCAAAGATTGCTGTTTGATTGGTCTCGGGTAAAAAAACAACTGACCAATCGCTAGGCTGATACCTGTCCTTTCTTTGAAGATTACAAAGGGGAGATGCCCGACTCCAAAGCCTGTCAATTTTGACCATAACGTGACTGTGAGATCCTTTTGATGGATATCAAAGGATCAAATTAGTCTTTTTGTCTCATCAACAAGGTGGCGCACACTGAGTCTTCAATTTTGCTATGACATATTCCAGGGGTGCAGATAGCGAAAGTGAGCGTAACCTCTGGATATCGGGGATGATAAATTCCCCACATTTTAGCTGCTGAATCACTCAGCTTTGTTTAACATACTAGAAAGATTTATATTAATAAATCATGAAGTATATTATTGGTACAGTAAATAGTTTTATTGGCTATACAACTATTTATCTCAGCATGTCTTTTATAGTAAATATCCTAAGGTAACAGATGATATGTTCCAAAACATGATCATATTTGTCATTTTGCAATTTCAGATCCCTACATATGACAACAAGGGTTATGGGAAGTTATGCGAAAAATGTCTACCTGCTTTTAGCTCACCTGTTCTGAAGGACCATAGTGAGCTTATGCCGTGGGGCAGCGTCCGTTGTCTGTCTACCATCGTCAACTTTTTATTTAAAACCTATCTCCTCCTAAGCGCCAAACAGGATTTTAAACAAATTTAGTCTGAAGCATCAGAAGGGAAGGGCAATCATTTCTTAAATAAATGAGGTTGGTTTGACCCCTGGGGCTAGGGAGGGCGGGGCACTGAAGGGGAACTTTGCAAAATTTGCTTTAAATCGCATCTCCTGCTCAACGACGGAGAGGATTTCAACCAAATTTAGTCTGAAGCATCAGAAGGGAAGGGCAATCATTTCTTAATTAAATGAGGTTGGTTAGACCCCTGGGGCCAGGGGGACGGGGCCCTGATGGGGAACTTAGCTAAATTTGCTTTAAAACGCATCTCCTCCTTAACGCCAGAGAGGATTTCAACCAAATTTAGTCTGAAGCATCACTAGGGAAGGGCAATCATTTCTTCATTAAATGAGGTTGGTTCGACCCCTGGGGCCATGGAGGCGGGGACTTGAAGGGGAACTTAGCTAAATTTGCTTTAAAATGCATCTCCTCCTAAACACCAGAAAGGATTTCAACCAAATTTAGTCTGAAGTATCACTAGGAGAAGGCAATCACTTTTTGAATATATGAGGTTGGTTCGACCCCTAAGGCCAGGGGGGGGCCCTGAAGGGGAACTTTAAATTTGCTTTAAAACGCATCTCCTCCTAAATGCCAGAGAAGATTTCAACCAGATTTGCTCTGAAACTTCATTGGGGTAGGGCAATCATTTCCAAAATAAACGAGACTAGTTCGTCACCTGGGGCTAGGAAGCCTGGGCCCTAAAGAGGAAAATTATCTAATATTTTGCTTTAAGTCGCTAATACCCCCTAATTGCCCGAGTGGATTTTACAAAATTTGGTCAAAAACATTATTGAGGAAGAACAAACATTTCTTAATTTGACCCCTGCGGTCCTAAGAAATGATACAGCTAGATTATTATATTTTATGGTGTAGTTTTCTTAAATTGGTAAAAAATGGTTTCTAGCTTTATAAAAGCTTATAGTTGAATGAAAATTAAAGTATTATCAGATTACACCCTGTAATATAACATGTTACTTATTTCAAAATCTGTTAACATGACAAATCAATGGAGGCCCCTGATAAGTTGAAAGTCAGATATTGTGGTCCCCGTTGGGTTAGAGCATAGATCTTGTCTGGTTTTGAGGAAATGTCATATAAAAATGTACTAATGCATTCAGTTGTAATGACTTAAATATAAAACCAGGTGAGCGATACAGGTCCAATGGACCTCTTGTTATATATCAGATCATGTTTCCTTTATCGGGTTATGTTTAAGTGATCTGAATATAATGAGCCTGAATAAAAAAAGCCATTTTTCACTTTCAACTGTAATAACCGTATGACGAAAAGAGTCTTTTTATATATTGTTACATCTAATATCTTTAAACTGTTCTTAAGAAAATGTATTTATTATGATTCAGTTGTGTTTACATTTGTTTTAGTGTATTTTATCTCCAAAGCTAAAATCCTTTGTTTAATTTATAATATCTGAAAACATAAACAAAAAAGGACTGTTAAATATGTTGTGATATATCAGAGCCATCATTACTATTAGTTTCCTGTACAATATGTGAACCCCTCTGTAAGACTAACCATTGTCCACTTTCAGAGCCTGATGTGGACACACTGCGAGCCCGGCTGAGTGGAGTGGTTGACCGCGACCAGTACCAGGCAGAATATGAGAAATTGCTCCCACAGGCTGAGGTCCTACTGATGCTCCTCAACCAAATCCGCCGCAAACTCCGGGCTATGAACAGTGGAGATCCTCGTGTTCCTACATACAAGTAGGTATAGCCTGGTAATGCCATGGAAAATGCCTAGCCATTAATGAATCTGTACAATGTCATAGACAACATGCTGGACCTAAGTTTACCCACATACAAATAGGTATCCTGGCAATGACTGGTGTAGCCATGGTCACAATGATCCTTATATCCCCACATATATGTTGGTAAACTGGCAATGACTGATGTAGGTTCACCAGTCCAAATTTAGGTAGCGGTCAACTAACAATTAATGACTAGTGTAGCCTTGGTCACCAGCCCACATAGTGGTTATTTGGTCTGATTTTAACAGTAACTTGTCAATTCTCTTGTATTCAGTCTGCATAAGTTTTAATATACAAATTTATTTGACTTAGGGGTGTTATCCACCAGCTGTGTCGAGTACTGGTACTGCTCCATAAGAAAGAACCAGTGACCAGTATTCCAGCTGATGCCCTCGGATTATTTGAGTGGGCTCATCAACTCCTCGAAGATTATCAGTTAGAAAATCAGGTTCGTGAATGTGTATCAATTAGCTTAAGCTTTCAATACTATTTCAGAATTTTACCTCAGCCAATTTACTGTATAGTAAACAAATTTAGTCCTTCAAAATAATTTCTTTTTTCAGTAAAACTTGTGTGATCTTGGTGTTAAGTTGCCCTTTAAACTTACTTTGGAGTCATTATGTTTAGAATGCTATGTTCACATATTGAAAGTGTTGTATAAAGTAATACAAATACATGTTTACGCTTATGCACATTTTTATAATTACCCCAAAAATACTACAGAAATATATGGATTGGATGTTAGAATAAAGTCATTTAAAAGGTATAGAAGTACACGTACATGAAAAATATTTACATGAGTTTATGAAATGGTAACCTGTCCGATTACTTCCTGTCCAGCTAACTTGAAATAAACCTACTGCTGTCTTACCTACCGATAAATATAATGACTGAAATAGAGATAAAGCGATAATTAGGAAAAAAATAATTCTGTGCTTGTCTGATAATGAATTCAACATTTATTTTAACAAAGTAATGTAATTTTCACAGGACCAGACAACGTGTACATCGGAGGAGGCCCCACCTAGTAAAATTTCCTATATTGAGGTACCAGAGGAAAAGCGCCAGAGTCTTTACCACCAGTATGCTATCCCCCACGTCCATCGTCAGAAGGCCACCAATGGTCACAGCAAACAGCCGTCCACCTTGTCCCGCCACTCAGACACTGGGTACTACAGCAGTACCCCAGTTCCTATAGAATACCACAGCAACACCCTCCCAGCCACCCGAAGCTCTTTTCACCCAGAGCCAAAGACCTCCAAAACCAACAAGAAAGAAACACGCAAAACTAAAAGTGCCACCAATATACATCACAATCTTCAGGGCAGTGACTTGTCTATGGGCTATTTTACAAATGGACGGTATTATGAGCCAGCCCCACAGCATGAAATATACGCCCCTGCCAGTTCTTATAGTGATCGTAGCAACCACCTCTTGTCAACATTCCTAGCACCAACAATTCCACGCACTCAGTCTTTCTCCTCCTCACTCGGGAATTCAGATGGATTGTATGTATATGATGTTTTAAACATAATTAGAAAATATTTTAAATTAATGATTAAAGTTACTAAAGGGAGATAACTCATCTGATTGATTGGTATTATGTTAATCCGGTAGATATATCATTCTACCTGGATTGTATTGTTAATTTGACTCATTATTTATAAGAAAATAAAAAATGTTTTATACAGAAATTTTAATAAATATATTCTTTCATCATTTTCCTCGTTCAGTACCTGAAATTGCTAAAATGATTAAAAGCAAGATCATATTTATTTAAAAATAAATGATGAATGTTCTGATGTATTTATTTTGATATTGTTCTATTTCTTTGATTATGAAAAGTCAGTTGCCAATTTAAAATTTTCAACTATTTTACGGGGGTGTACAATTCCACTGGATTGATGCCAGCAGCTAGCAAAGGTCAGATTGGGAGGAGTGAAAATATTCAATGTTTACTAAATAAGAATGTAAAGTTGGGCTGATAGAAATTTTCAAAATCAACCTGTGTGCTAGTACTCTATATATGAATTGAACACCCCTGTTTTAATTCTGTCCACGTTGTGGGATTCGTTTTAAGGAGAACCCACCACATTTGCAAATACAGTTATATTTTGTACTTGTTCCAATGTCATGTGATTTTTTGTACTTTTTACAGACGAGAATCTTCAGACAGAGAGGATAGGGATGTAGAAGGTGAAGGTGACTCCAGTGATAATGAGGCTTTGCCCTTTGACCCAAAGGATGCTACAGAGCCAATGGAAGTCTGAACTCGCTGCTGTCTTTAATCGACACCAACATTTTGCATGGTGTCAATACTACATATCAATGAGGCGTCACATTCCTGTGTCGATGCAACGTTTCTACCTTTGTATTGTCTGTAGTTGCTATTTCACACTTGTGGCGTTGACTTTGTGGTTTTCAGTTTATAGTGTTTGTTGTGATATTTAACAAAAGAAATATGCTATCATGCTGAATTTGTAGATTTACCATCAAATGTGAAAATGGCAGATATAACACTGCCTTGCAAACTCTGTTTACAGTATTCATGGTCTCATATCTCCTATTTTTTTTCATTTTATTTTGGTTGTTTTAGGAAAAGTCTAAAATGTCATGTGCTTCTCTTATTAGAATTGTTTGGTATACATGTATTGCAATATGGAGTAATTCACATTTTTATTTTCAACTATTTCTTTGTTTTGTTTCAACATTAATTTACACTTACTTGTAGTTTTGAGCTAAAACCATAAGAAATAAATCAAAACAATAAGTCATTTTTTAGTTCAGATTATTTTGTCAAACTATTTGGTGCTTTTTTTTATATTATTTGCAAATTGTTGTATTATTTCACTTCACCATAATAAGAATCTTTTACTCTACTTGATGTCCAGTTTGATGAGCTTGAGTGGTACAAAAAGGACAGCTTTTTACACATAGCTTCGCTTATTTCTACTGAAATCCCAGGGGCCCACCTTTGTTGACAATCACAGGTTTATATTAGTCTGATTTTTTTTCAGCTTTTACAGGAGATATTCTTTCCGAGACAGACATACTATTTATATGTACAGCAAATATATCTGTTTGTATGTCTGACCATTTCCTTCTTCCTTGTTTAGGAATGTTGCATTGTGAATGATTTTTTTTTAAATTTATCATTAGTACAAACCATTAATTAAATGAACCATCTTGACTTATTTGTGTTCTTTTAGAATGTTGATGAATTTAAGATTTTTTGGCAATATACAGGACTGGGATGATATACCAACTATACAACACAACACATGTATAAATACAATACCTTTTTTTATGATACGATACATAGCATGTTGGATCTCATTCCCTGGGAATCATTTTCAAGGTTTCCTCTCTTCTGTTTTGATAACCATCCTTCGTGACCTATATGTGTTGTGACATTGTTTAACCTCAAAATAATTCTAATATTTCTTACAAATCAATTTCTGAATTTTGATATAACCATATAAATGTCTTTCTCAGTGTCCTTCCATTTATGATTGAAGTCTGTGATAGATATGTTATATGAAGCTCTTTATTGGAACATTTGAACAGAATTTTGTAGTGGATGTCAGAAATGTAATTTTGGGTTATGTTTATATGAGATTGGATGTGTCTTGACATTGATATATACTGTACTCTGTACATTGTCAATTCCTTCTATTTTAATGTCCGAAATTTTGATAATGACTTTGTGTTTCTAGGTTTACATTCTGTACCAATTATAACACACTTCCAAATTTTATTTTACAAAAAAAGTAATTACTTGGGTCACATAATACTGGACAAAGTTTTACGGAACTGGATTTAGATGTAAAAAATCATATTTAAACAGTGCTAACGTACATATACATATTAATCAAAATGTGGCAACACTAGTCACTGAGGGGCCAAGTTAGTAGGATGGTTTCAGATATTTTAACAATATTATATTGACACTTGCTTGTTAAATATGCATGGGTTTTGTCTCATTCTTAATTTATTGATTTTTTTTAATGTAAAAATGTGAAATATGATTTAGAAAATGTTTTCTTTTAATCCAGTTGTATCTAAATTACAAGCACTAAACATTAATATAGTTTTTAAATATAACTCAATGTATTATCATATTAATTTTTAATGATACATATTAAATTGATTTTTTAAGAATATAAAATGAAGAAACTTTTTAACTATATTTCATAAAATGTATAACTTTTCTGGAAATTGTACTGCTTTTTATTACTACACCACTAGGATTTGTTTGCACTGTAGATTTCCTAGAAATTTACTGTAGTTTTTACTTAAATCAATATTCAAATAATATCAATACAATAAAATTAAATAGCAAATTTACAATGTAGGTTATTTTCAGAAAGTTCAAACTACAGCAAGATTAAGGAGGTTTAAGAATATTGATGTTTTATGAACATGAATAATGCAAATCTATTGTATTAATGTTTTTTCCTATCTATACATCAGAATTCTGTTAGAAATCCAGTAATATTAAATAAATAATGTAGTGTTTGTTTTTACGATAACCTTCCTCTTTGATGTTCAACCTTATCCAATTCGACTTTTTATTTTTTTATTTTAACAGATTTTTAACAATGTTTCATACAAGAATAAGTATACTAATTGGTCTCAGTATGGGAATTGTGCAGACATAATTGTATGCGAAATATAAGGCTTGGCTGGCCAAGTAGGGTGTAGACCTATTTAAACATTCTTTTTATTGCAATTGTTTTGTCTCAATTGATTTTTGAAGTTCCATTTTGAAGACTTTGATCATCTATAATTTTCTGTTACTCCTTAAGTTTTATCCAGTTTTCTTTATTTTTGAAATGAATTTACATGATTTTTACCAGTTTTCTCTCTCTTTATCTGATAATGCTGATAATGTTCATGCTTAAGATCTTTTGTGTTTGTAAAATATTCATAATAATGTGCATTCTGCCAATTGTACTAGGAAAATATATACTTCAGTTGTCAAGTATCAAATTCCACTTCTTGCCGATTAAAATACATCCATAAATATTTTACGCAGTTAGATATTATCAAAAGGACTGTTAATCTCTAAGTAAAGTTAATATTCTAGAATGTATATAAAATAAGTTTTAGAAAAGAATTAATTGTTTTAATAAAAATAGCTAATAAATATCCATACTGTCTTATCAATCATTATATCGTCTTTTTAATTTCTTCTGGATTTTTTTCCTGCTGCATATTATTGGGTGTAAAATATATTCATATGCTATGTTATTAATTGGTATTTAGTATTTAATGGACATTATTGTGCCTTATACTAAAATCTCATGTATTAAACGATTTTATCCTCTATATAAGGTATACATGTATTAATGTAATATATATTTCGTAATAGTTTAATATTAAAATGAAATATTTGTGAAGTAATAGTCAATACAGCAGCATATCACATAGGTGTATCAATAATCTCGGCACTGGTTTTTTAATCTTCCATGTATACAATTTTCATTCCATTACTGATTTATTTGCATTAACAAGGCTCGTTAACGGAGTCAATCAGGGTCGAGGGGCTTGAATTTTATTATATATCTATGAATTCCTGTAGAGATTATTTTCCTCAGCTTGCAGATTAATGCACTGTATCCATGAATGTTGTCTTACACATGTGTTCACATGTCATCAGGATAAGCTTATCATCATTGTTATAGAAAAACTTGAAGGTTGTGAATAATTTTATTCAAGAAAACAAATTAAACGCAATATTTTGTTGAGCAATCTGATATGCAAAACACCTTTTTTCTTGTATTTGGTGAGGGTATTCTACATATGATACCATGAATTGTTTAGAGTTACCTCCCTTAAAAATGTTGAAATAGGGTTGTTTGACTCATTTGAATGTTGTTTATACAATAACTGTTGTGAAGTTGATACCAATTAACAATGTCTAAATCACTTTGATTATAAAACAGTATTCAACAGTGTATCTAAGTGGGGAACTCTTTAGGGAAGGAGGTATGTTTTTTAAAGTAGCATATACAATGTAACCTTAAGGTATCTTATAAAATATATACAGGTACTGTTATAATGTCTTACGACATATCATGTAAGATATCGTAGAAAAAGGTTGATATCTTATATATTTTGTATACACTATGAAGAAAATTACATGAGCTATCTGCATGATACTTTATACAATGAAATTGATATACAATTATGTTTAACCAAGATTGCCATTGCTTCTCAATAGGTGTTAAGTTGGCTCGCCACTTTAAATGTTTGTAGTGACGTTGAGGAAGATCAATTCATTTAATTGCTATTTGAGTTTGGGATGAAACAATTGCATTATTGATCTTTGTTCTAGGTAGTTGTATTGTGAAATAAATTCAGCAAGCATGCGTGATGTTAGAGGAATGTCAAATCTTTGTTTAAAGATATGGGACTTAACTTTCTAAAAAGTGAAGGAGTAATTGACTATCTTTAGATGAATGAACTTATTGTTATGTCTCAAGATTATTTCTAGGGTGTGTCTCAAGACCATTATATTAGTTTGTTTCTTGGCTGAATAGGAAATAGATCTCTTAATTTTTATGTTGCTAGAATGTATTTACAAAAATTACAAGAATTGTACATGTATATATTATTCCGACATTGTCTTTAGAATATATAACATTTATACGAAACAGATTTCTTTTTCCCTTCATCTAGAATTTTGAAGCTGCTCTAAAGAATTATTAAATATTCGATTATCACTAAATTAATTTGTAGAATTGAGCAAAAACATCTGTAAATAAATAATTATTTGATTTATTTTTGTTAAGAGAGGAAGAAGCTAACTGAAAATTGTAAATTTTAAAGTAAGAAATTAATTTCATTATTTTGCTTTCCTTACCAAGTTATATGCTATCTGTTAATTCTCTCAATCTTGTTTCCGTCCTTCATACATATGACAGGGTTGTGTGTGATATATACATGGTTTTGTATATACAATTGTTAAATCAATTGATTGAGTGGTGCTATTGGATAAAGAGGGTAGTGAGCTGTGTTTGGTATATTTCAGAATATAAGATTTCTTATGTTTTTGTTTGTTCGGTAATCAATATTTTGAAATGTTTGTGTCAAGAAATTAGGATGGAGCATATAAAGGCAACATTCATTACAGTTGAATTACCTGGTATCTGAAATTACAAGAAATCATATTGAAAATGAATGGCATCTCGTCAAGTCACATACAGATTCAATTTATAACTTTTGTAAAAAGGGGCATTCTTGGGTAGATTTTTAGGGGGCTGCCTGCTGGCATATTTTTTGTCATTAAACATTGCGAAAGAACACTAGCTGTATATATGACCAGATTTGTGTGTTACATCTGTGACACCTGTCACATATTTGTGTCAGGTGGAGACCAGACAGGTACACTTTGTAAATATAATATACCTAATATGTTATTACATGTATTGATAAATCGGCAGTGCTGCTGTTTTATGTTATATGGTAAAATTAATTTACAAAAAAGATCAGATGGCAAGTCGGAGATCAATTTTTCGACAAAATAATGATTTTGGATGTATTTACTGCTGTGCATTCTATATCCTGCATCCAATCCTCAGTTTATTCTTGTAAGCAGACAGTATTACATGGATACAGAAATCCTCGTTGGTAATAGACCATATTGGTTTCTCCAGAACTAGGTTATTAACAATTACATTAAAAGTATGTCAGCTAATATCCTCTGTCCTAGGTGAAATTTGTATTTATGCTTATTTACAAGAGCGCTTATTTACGCTTTATGTCAATAAGCATAATTACGATTTTTACGTGGGATTTAGGATAATGAGCTTATTGTATTGACTTACCTACATATTGTAATAATAAGTAAGTTTAAATATTTAATGTTAAAAGCAACAGGGTACTACATTAATGTTAAAAGCAACAGGGTACTATATTCTGTGATGAATTATATATCCTTATTTAAATGCATATTATTTTTCTGTGAATCTCAAGTTTGATTGTATCTGAAATGAATGTTTAAGAAAAGAGAAATTTATTTTCTATGTATAAATTTAACTTAACTGTAGGAAATAAAAAAAGATGTGCACATTTCAAAGGAATTAGAGTGTCCACATTGTATTAAACTATAGAAATACAATGTAAGCAATGTAAAGGGTATCAAACTGTAACCATACCAAACCATATCAAAGATTTATCGTAGGGTAAGTTTAGTTTGATTCATTCCATGTTTGGAACGGAATATATTTCACTTTTTAATATATTTTGCTGATGTGTTATCAAAAGGAAAGCAATGTGTACTATTATACTTACTGCTCATATACACAAGATTTCATAATTCCTTTAACAAACCATGTAAACAAATCATGAAGGTGTTACTCATTCAAAATTACAATAGCTTTGACACAGAAGCAGGATTTAGGATTTCGATTTCAATATTCAGCATGTGCTAATTTATTCATAAACTGTAAATTTCCCGTTTTTTTTTTTTATGTCAAATGAAACCTTATCATGACAAGCAACATATATCTGGAGGATAAGGATTGAATATAGTTAGTTACTTATCCAGTTAGATTTCAGACTTATTGAGTAGATTTTATATTAGATATATATTTAAGTCACAAACATTGGTCAGACTTAACTAATATAACATACTTACTGATGTATTGGTGCAGACAACAATTGTTTTTTTCTCTACAAGGAAATGTAACATGATGAGGCTTAGATGCCTACATGATGAGTAAGTATATATTTCCAAACTCAATAATTTCAGACTTAATAAGTAGATTTTATACTAGATATATATTTAAGTCACAAAAATTGGACAGACTGTTAATATAACATACTTACTGATGTATTGGTGCAGACAACAATTGTTTTACTCTATACAAGAAAATGTTTGCTGTAGTTTCACCCTCAGTAATAAAGGCATTGATCATTTACAGCGAACATCAGTAAACAATAAACCTTATTACTGGTATGTAGCCGTTCAATGTGAAAGGGCGAAATTATCACTTGAGTAAATACAGATTTTACGGACCGAAGGTAAACATTTGACAGGGCGAACATTTCCCAGTATATATACCCATCATCATTTGTGCTATTATTCACAATGTAAATTAAATAAAAGCTAATTTCAAGGAGTGAGTTTAAAAACTGAAATGCTTTTAATGGGAGAACGATTACTTGTAAATACCATGTAGATTTTCTGTAGAGGAGTCTATATGAAATGTCTGTACAGTCGATTTTAGTTTGACTGAGAAAGTGAAAAGCTTGTACATGTGTGTCACAATATAACCTTATTAAGTGCTTAGATGCCTACATGATAAGTAATTGTATATTTTCAAACTCAATAATAAACTTATTTTACAAAGTCCGACAATGTCTTGCTGTTATTGATGAAGGTTATAAACACCATTTGTTTTCATCTGGATGTCACCAGCAACAGAGAGATTGAACATTTGACAAAAAAACAAAACAATATGACAGCTTGGTACCAAGTATACCTTTATTATATGTTACATGTTGTGGTAATCCATGTAAATATATGACAGATATAAAAGTGTGGATGATATTTTTGATAACATCTTNTAAATTTATAAATGGAAGTTCTTTTATCATGGAATTAAATTAGTTTTGAAATAGTAAGTATACAAATCATATGTACAGGAAATGTATGTATGTATCTTAAGTATGAAAAGCAAAAGTAAATCATCATGATTTATCATTGTCTAGTTTTAAACAAAGAAGAACACATTTCTGCAGTAAAACAGCCATACCCATGAATTTGCTTATTGCAAAAACTTGCTATTTTGTTGTAATTGAGTCCTATGTCTTATGAACATTTAAAATATCATATGAAGCGAAGTTTCTATGTCTGGCAGTCCCACTTTTAAACATGTTCACCAATACAGGAACAACATACTTGATGGACACATTCAGCAACATATGATAGTAATTTACTTTAACTGGTTTGAAAATAACAGAATTCAATCTTGTCCAAAGAGTCTTGAGGAATGCCAAGGGCAATAACTCTGTGAATATTAATATTTAGCACATACCTGTTGAATCTTGTTATAGTAATACAAGCAATTTTCAGACCATGAAATACAATGTTCTGTATTGCACATGTGCAATACGGAATGTTGTATTTACCTACTAGCCGGAACTACATTTTATGGGAATCCCCTTGTCATGGCGAACTGAAAAGTTCCCGGTATTTGCAAAAAATATCAAAGTTTATAAAATCTTTGTATCGATCTCTACCAAATACGGAAGGTATGTGATAAAAGCAAGACCACACACTTGTGTTTTTCTAACGAATCAGAAAGCACTCATTTATTGCGCGGACATATTTATTGGTCCACGCAATAAACTCGTGCTTTCTGATTCGTTAGAAAAACACAANCAAGAGTCTTGAGGAATGCCAAGGGCAATAACTGTGAATATTAATATTTATACCTCTACCATGTTCTGCAGTGAATACACTCATTTAATTTTTTCTGTGTATTACCTCACATGATGACACCAACTGTGACATCAACATCAACATTAACACGACCGACATCCTGGCATTGTGATGTTGCATACACTCTAAATAATGTGATAAAATGGACATTAAATTCGTTTTCATTTCATAAGATTGATTGTCCTAATTTCTGTTTGGTATTTGCTCAGCAGAGTGCCTGCATGATGCAAAAACGTTTAGACTCCTTTAATAAATGTCATGATGAAATGAAAACCTGATTTATTTGATGTTAATTGTCAGAGTGATTCTTTCATATTTATTATAATTAACGTCAGAGTGATTGTCCATGTGATGAATACATATCTGTACATGCATATAACTAATGATGCTACTTCATTCTAATTGGTTAATCAGTTTCCATGCAATCACTGCCCTTAATTAACATGGTTTGATTTCAACCATATATGGTATGCTGGACCACAGCTACAACATTGTCTCAAAATGCTTGTTCTAAATGGTGATGAAATAATTATATCAGACAGCTTTCTCAGTTATTCTATGACTTATTAAAAAGGAAGTTTCTGAAAAAATTTTGATTACTGAAATTTATCAGTCATATAACTGTCATGAAATTAAGAGAATCATTTATCTGCAGAGCCTTACAAAGACACCTTTTAACAAATATATTATAACGTATTGAATCAATATATATAAGGTTAACAGTGATAATAAGATGTTGAAATTTATTATAATTGGTTGAAAAAAGAGAGACAAACCCCAGTATTATCCTGTTTTCCATAATAATAAAAATACATTTCCAGATAAAAGGTGTGAGCAATGTAGACAATTAGCAATGCACTCAAATACAACTGTATTTCTACTTTATATACCCTCTTACAAGTACAATTGGATTTAAATGGGAGTAACCCATCATCAAAATTAAACAAGAACCAGAGCATATACCAAATTAAGTAAGGCAATTTAAAGCTAATATTAGAATTTCACTCAGTCTAGATTCTGGATACTTTAATTTACTAGAACCACCGGGTCACGAGACAATAATAAACAACACATAGATCTCTCCATAATATGACACACACAATTTTTTTAACCAGATTCATGTTACGGGGGTATATTAAATTGTTAGAAACTTTATATATTATTCTTCCTGACAATATCTCCCTCACTGCATGTAATCATTAAATAAATGAATCCAGTAACAACTAAAAACATATTTTTAATATGGACAGTGTTTGTTTCAGCGCACATTAGATTGGTTAATTTTGTTTTGTAAATACTTACAGAAAACATGGAAACCGGTTTGTAAAATATGGAAATGTGTTAATTAACACATAAAATAATATATAAATCAATATAACAGTAAATCACAGACTAGGTATAAACTTTGATTCATGAAAAAAATGTAAAACATATATATATATATTTTTAAAATTAATCAATTGAAAATAAAATATTAATTTATATATTAAAACTTCATTTGAAATACCATAAACATATTTATTAGCACACTCAATATTTTAGCACTCAAAGGTTCCTCAGATCTTAATTTGGGCTATCATAAAATGACACCCCGACTCTTACATTGATTAAACGCACTCCAGAAACCTTACACACTGTGTCTGTATACATAGATACTGTTATACATAACATATGGTAGTGCACTCTTCCATTTATCAGAAAACATACCCAGTTGTATGTATTCTGATGATGACCCACCAGGTGGGCCAAAACATGTTAACTGGATTAAAGCTGATGGGACTCCCCATTGGATGTAGTACTCAGGTCATCTCTTCTTTTGAAATTTGATTATTCTTAAGGCCGGACTAGTGAATTCCATTTAGAAATCCATCAACTGGGGTTTCCAACACTTTACTGAACATTCACTATCGGACGTTGGATCTCATTTTCCCTTGAAATATGTATACATATTGTTCATATTGTACATAAGGTTAGTGCGCCAGAGATAGCATGATTGAGAGATGCTAAAATATCAAAGCTGCTCAAATAAGTATGTTTACCGTACTACACAACTGAAAACATAGGAATATGAAAATATGATCGATAATTCAAAAAATGACAGGTAACCGATGTAGATGTATGATTTTATCACCTGGTTTATCATTTACAGGTAACCGATGTAGATGTATGGTTTATCACATGGTTTATCATTTACAGGTAGCCCAGTGTTATCTGTAACAAACACATATACCCATCCAATTAGACCTATCTTTGGCAGAAATAATTAAGGCACTTATAATTGATAATATATTGTGGTCTAAATAATTGTAGCAATTTATATAGATATTTACTATTTAAATTTGACTGTCAGAAAATAAGATATATCTGCAATCAGTGTTAATTTGTTCAAGTCATGCCTGAAAAATCATTGGCACTATGAGCTAATTAAGTTCTCATCTACATGAAATGGTGTTGAAGAATTGGACAACTTATCAGTGGAAGGATAAGCCCTTAAGTTTACGGTTTATAACATAGTGTTTGACTGATCACTATGATAACTGACATATTCCAGACCTCAAGAAATAATGATTGCTAAATAATGGAGGTAATTACATTTCCCAGAAAATTGTACGCCACCCTCCAAATTGTATACATTATAGTACATTTATATTGTCACTAAATAATCTGAGGTTTATAACCCTGTTATAACCCTGGTTTCATCACCTTAATGATACAATGTCAGATATCAATCAATTGATGATTTCATGATTAGTAAAACTGAAAACAAAATAGGCATATAACTTTGGCTTGAAAACTATTAATGTCCTATACTGTAAATTGCTGTCAGGACAATTTCGACACCCCAAACAATTCACAGAGTCACGACATGAAAATTTCCATTCTTACAGTAAGATTCACAAATAATTCCACATGCACATTTAGGGCATTTCATCAAACATTAAACAAACCTTGATTGAAAATTAGACAGTTATTGGCAAACAAAGCTTGATAAAAATGGATTCTGGATATTTGAATGATGGAGAATTAATCTCATTATTGAGCTACTATGGATATTTTTAATCTTTCAGTCCTTATGAACATTTCTGCTAAAACAAGTATCCCTATATGCAAAGCTGAACTTTCACCATTAAAAATTCATTCAATCCCATCTTTTCTATTTCTCAACCATTCCAGATACAGAAAACAGACACAAGTACTACATTCTCGTATCTGTGGCAAGTGGGTTGTCATGGTAACCAGGGTCAATTTTTAATTTCCTGTCCATATTTGGATCAGTGTCAATTAGTTCTGGTTTTTCATTTTTGCTCTGTTCCGATGCACGGGTTTTGTAGGCCTTGGCAATGATAATGAAAATTAAAAAGTTCACAACCATCAACCCACCAATGAGAAAGAAGAGATATTCAGCCTTTCCTTCATTTATTTCATCCGGGAACCAAGGATCTAAAAGAAAAAAATACATCTGTGTATAATAATTACTACAGGTATATACTCCTGTAAGACTCAACACATATGAATATATTTATATGAATCCAACAATAAAACACTAATTATGACAAATTAAGTTCTATTTGTGACATGTCAGCAGACCATTTACCGTAACCTCTTGTAACTAACTGCTCCGTTATATTGCCTATAGATATTAAAATATCTTTTTACTGAACTCAAGTCTGCAGATTGCCTGGTCCAGTGAACTGTCGATCCACAGGTTATCTGCTACAATACACCTATTACAGTATATGCAATGATTAATTGCAGGTAAAAAAAATATGGCCATTTTCTTCTCTTCTTACGCTCCCAAAGTCAGGTACTTGTATTAATTATCTGGATACATAACAATGTTGATAAACAATGCTTTTGATTAGATCTACATGTGAGTTGTTTTATTTTATATAATATCAATGATATGCCACCATTCATTAATCTGATGTTAACTGCCAGGGTTACTCCTGGTATTGCACTAAGAACTTGAAATAATAGATACATACATGTAATACTCAAATACCATTAGTCCAAATTGCCCCCTACGAAGAGTTAGGCGTGAGCGCAACAAATGTACCAAAACTGGGCACCATGCTGTTATGGCGTGGTACTATTATTTGTATTTAAACCAGGCAGCGGTGGCCAAGTGGTAAAGGTGGCTGACATTCTGCTACCACTAGCCCTCCATTCTGCTACCACTAGCCCTCCACAACTGGATCACAGGTCGAGGGGCAGTCGCCAGGTACTGGCCGTAGATCAGTGTTTTTTCTCAGGGTACTCAGGCTTTCCTCCACCACCAAAACCTGGCACGTCCTTAAATGACCATAGCTGTTAATAGGACGTAAAACACATACAAACCAAAATGTATTTAAACCTACCACTTGTGGATGCAGCCTTGACGATCACCAGAATCAGCGAAGAGACGTAGTTACCAATGCCGGATGTCATTAGGAACAAACCCATCACCAAACCTTGCATGAAATCCGGAGCTTCAGAATATGCAAACTCGAGACCTGTGAAAAAAAGAGGTAATATATACATATTAATCATGGAAAAATTCAAGTATGATGATAAAATTCCATCCTGTCACATACGTTTTACGAGTTTTTAAAGACAAGAGGCACATTGGGCCTGTATCAATCACCCTTTTCGTTTGTTAACTGAACCAGACAGGAGGTTGATGTAAAGCAATCATCTCATCAACAGCACTTAAATAATATTTGTAAAGATGCTATTTGACAAGAAACCTTTCATTTCAAACGTAATCTAATATTCTAAACTCAATTAAATTGATTGATCTGTAGATAATATGACATCAATATCTGATAATTACCCATGTGTAATCACAAACCAAACATGTAGATCACAAACATTGTTTTATCTATGTAATCTTAATCATTTAACAAATTTAAATGTTGTGAAAAAATGCATTTCCCTTAAACTGCACAATAGTACATAGTCATGTCTACTCTTAAAGAATGATATCAACACTTGAAGCCTAAATCACTGTGTACATAGGTACATGTACATCATCAGTCCTGTGATTGTGGTGTTTGAAGCTTAAACAAAGATATATATTTATATCAGGTGTACTCTATCATAAATCATGTGACACTTGAACTGTGTTTGATAATTTGAAATGATATTTTTGAAATTGAAATCATTATTTACCAAAACCAATCTTGTTATGTTTACAGTAACCATTTTTGTAGGCCTAATTTATGACAACAGATTTTCATATGTAGGTAATAAAAAGTTAGGTTAACTGACATTTGGGAGAGTGACCAGTAAATATTGTCAACACAAGTTTTCAACAGAGAGAAACTTCTACAGTACAACTGAATGGCTATATTATTATATGACCCTGAATGTTGTGAGGATGTTAAAACCAGATAAACAAGGCAAAGTATAGCAAGGCAATCCATAGTCACCCACCAGTAATGATTTCTATATTTAACAAACATTACACAAATGTTAGGAAGCATAGGTCACTGAGGGAGGTCATAGTGACCTACTCCTTCCACTCAGCCATCCGAAGATGTCCTTGTACACCAAATCTGGTTACTCCAGGTGAAATAGTATAGAAGATATGCCCCTGACAAACTTTTTCAAAAGTAAAGGTCAAAGGTCAAGTCATGCATCACAGTGACCTAATTCTTGCACTCTGCAATCCACGATCCCAAGGTGAACTTGTACACCAAATCTTGTTACTCCAGGTGAAATAGTTTAGAAAATATGCCATGGACAAACTTTTTCAAACGTAAAGGTCAAAGGTCAAGTCATGCGTCATAGTGACCTAATTCTTGCACTCTGCATTCCGCCATCCCAAGATTTCATTGTACACCAAATCTGGTTACTCCAGGTAAAATAGAAAAGAAGATATGCTCTGGAAAAACATTTTTATAAAAGATAAAGGTCAAGTCATAGGTCACAGTGACTTAATTCTTGCACTCTGCCATCCCAAGATGAACTTGTATACCAAATCTGGTTACTGCAGGTGAAATAGTGTAGAAGATACATCCCAAACAAACTTTTTCAAAAGTAAAGGTCAAAGGTCAAATCAAAGATCACAGTGACCTAATTCTTGCACTGTGGGCTCCACCATCCCAAGGTGAACTTGTATACCAAATCTGGTTACTCCTAGTGAAATAGTATAGAAGATATGTCCCGGACGGAAGGATGGAGTGCAAACCTATAGTCATCCCCCCCCCCCCACCTCCCGGAACCAGTGGGGACTAAAAAAAACCAACAGTGGCCATTCCTTTATGTCTGGCCTTAATCTAGGTTCAAATCATTAGGCTGTAATGTTGTCTCATTGTGACTAGGTATGACAAAAGACCCGTGGGATGTGAATGTCCAGTTGAATAGCATACCACTGCAAAGGCTAATTTTCCTTTGATTTCTTTTCTTTCTTTTATGACGGTTCAAATCATAGCTAATAAAGGGACATAAAGTGGAGATCACCTCAAAGCAAGTGATTTTATCAGAATTGCATGACATAGATGATATTGTGGGGAAAATGGCAGCTTTATTTAGAGACACTGATTTTTGCAGAGAAATGTACTCAGTACATTAAACATGCAAGTTTAACTTACCAGATATACTGGCAAACACTTCACTGGCCCCAACAAGAGCAAATTCTGGAACTTGGAGGAACACAGACAATGTTGATGCGTTGAATTGGTCACCAGCCAATTCTTGCATTATTCCCCCTGATTCGGACAATTCTTGTTTACGGTATATTTCCAGTACTCCCGCCACCACCACAGACAAAGCAGCCAGGATCATTCCCAATCCTGGAAGTAAAAAAAAATAAAAAATGTCATACACATGAGTGTCAAGTTTCCTCAATATATCTTTAAAATCTTTTTTTACCTGCTTGATGAATTTGGTATGAAGTTTTAAATAAATTTGACCCTTGTTACCTTGAAAGTGTACATGTGTCAAGGTCATTCATTTTTATATACCAGCTATGTAGCCTTCCACCAGAGTAACTATGTGATAAATATTCAAATTTCGACACCTTATGAGTTGGAAGAGGTAATTTGTGCAACCAGTAAGCTTAAATGGCAGATAATCTTAAAAAATGTATCTGAGAAAAACACAAACCTATTCTTTGTAGATGGGATGGGCTACGTCCATATTTAGCCAGTAGTGGGTAGATAACACGGTCAATGATGGGGATGAGGATAAGAATTATGACAGTGTTGAAGATATTGAGGACAGCGGCTGGCATCTTTACATCCCCCACCATCACGTCCATCCTCTCACTCTGCAGGAAAAAGGTTGACTGCATCTGCAACACAAAAATGGAAAATGGAAATTCTTGCTTATGAGATTTTGTTTTGTATTTTCAATTTATCTGTAATCACAGTACAATGCACATGCAATTACAGTACATATACTTAACTGTGATTACAATACACATACTTATCTGTATTACAGTCCATACATTTACCTGCAAATTACAGTACATGTATTGACTACCTATAATTACAGTATGCGTACTAATTAGATGTAATTACAGTACAAGTACGCCTATTTACCTGCGAATTACAGAACATGTATTTATCTATAATTACAGTATGCATACTAATTAGATGTAATAACAGTACAAGTACGCCTATTTACCTGCGATTACAGTACATGTATTTATCTATAATTACAGTATGCATACTAATTAGATGTAATTACAGTACAAGTACGCCTATTTACCTGCGAATTACAGTACATGTGTTTACATACTGTAAATTACAGTATGCATACTTAAATGTAATTACAGTAGAAGTATATACCTGCAATCATAATACAAATATTTACCTGAAATTGCAGTTGTTGTATTTACCTGGCATGACGGTACATGCATTTACCTGTAAATACAGTACATGTGTTTACCTGTAATTACATTATATGTATTTACCTGTCATAACAGTACATGCATTTACATTATAATGACATTACATTTATTCACATGTGATTTACAGTACATGTAGTTACCTGTAATTACAGAACCTGAATTTATCTGTAATTAAAGTACAATTGTCATGTAATTACCTGTGAGTACACAGCCCAGTACATGATGATCATTAAAAACACAGGAAGAACTCGGAGTACAGAGATCACGCCGTCCACCATCTCGTTACTGTAAGGACCTCCGTTCTGTATTCTTGCTTTCTTGAACCCTTTACATTTTGTGGCACAGCAAACTCCAAAGGCTTTACTGAAGATGCTTCCTTTGAAACAACAAACATCTTATTGAAAGAAATACCAAACTTAACACAGCTTACTAACTGTATATCACCCATACAAAAGACAATACTGATACACGAAAAAACAGAAGATGTGAAGTCAAACAATATTGAAGTTATAAAAAAAAAAGTTTGGTACCTTATACAATTTAGAACATTCTTCAAATAAATAATTCCACAGAAGGACTTACTTTAGGATCTTTTCCTCACATAAACAAGCTTTTGTTGAATTTTTCAAATGAAATATGTATGTATCATCTAATATGTATATCTGATATTTGAAATATTCTGTTTTTTCTTTATTTTTTTTATAAACCAAGTATTTTACAGATGAAGTTAATTTTACTAATGCTTGCTTATGCTAGATACTGCAGGTATAGTGTATGTGCCACTCTGATGAAGTGTTAACATGGAAATTGTCTATAACCACATTGGGAGTAAGTAAAATTGAACTCATATATTCTATAATGTAAAAGCCTATCATCTTAAACATGATATGCACATAGCTTTCAACCCTGCCCATTTTAGAGTGAGACTCTCTCATTTTAACCAAAATTTGAAAACATTACTCAGAAAACCCTCCAGCAAATCAGAGCTGACACAAAATCAAAATCTACACCCTGGTGTCAAATGATCTCCAAGTTGCTACAGAGGATTCAAATATATATAACAGGTGTACATAGATAATATACCATGCACCTGTAATGGTAACACATGCGTGTATAAACGGAGTTGCTTCCCCTTTAATTACTAGATGATATCCTACATTTTTGATTTGATTTAATATCTATACTGTACCTCCAACAGCGGTGTTGACGTACAGGTTCCTGGCAGCAACAAAGATGATGAGAGCAACAATCATACTGGCCAGAGGGATGACAAACCCAATGGTGAAGCTGATGTTCTGTTGAATGTAGGCCACACCAGAATAAGCCACCAGAGACCCAGCGTTGATGAACCAGTAAAACCTGTCAAAACGGAACACAAAAGTGACTAGGTAGATGTTGTATGTAGTACAACAAGATGTTGTACACAGGTGGTCGGCTGGCAGAGTGCTCTCTTTCCACCGAGGCGGCCGGGGTTCGATTCCCCAATAGGATGTGAAATGGTATGAGATCACTTGACCGACCATGTAGGTTTTCGCTGGGTGCTTCATTTTCCTCCTACATTAAGACCACTCGCGGACTAATATCCGGGCCAACAACAGTGATTAACTTTGGTCATCAGGGACCCTTTATCCCAACTTTTAACAAACCAGCCACCATTAAGCTACCTTAACCAATAAACCATGGATCATACATCAACCTTCAACAATACTTAAAATCTGGATTGACCTTCAACAAACTTTGACCTCAGATTGGGCTTTAACAAACTTTTGACCCCAAATTGACCTTTACCACATGAGGGACACCACAATGATCTGACCTTTGAAAAACCACTGACCCAGTATTGACATCTGACAAACCAATCGGGTAAAATGTGGCCTTCAACAATTCAGTGATTCCATATTGGTCTTCGACAAACTGATCAAATTTCATGGAGACATTATTTCTCCATTATGTGTTTATTACTATCAATATAATATTTATTCATTTTACAACAAATATGAAGCAATTTATTTCAACTTTTATCAATCACTTTTGTTTGCCAAGATGTTAGCATGCAGGGAGTTGTAATGACTGGAGAAAACCCACATTGTCAGGCGGTTGACTCCATACCTCTTCATGTGTGACTGGGGAATCAAATCCTGGTAACCTTGGTGAAAGTGTTTTATTCACTGTGCCACCTGACCACCCTAATGTGTGTTTATCGTATTTAGGGGTATAATAACACCCCCATCCTCCCAACTGTGACCATGCACACACATAACAAATTTAGGGGAAGGGGGATGGACCGGTATAGTAAATCAGGTTGTATGTATGTCTGTATGTCTGTAGATGTAAAGGGGATGGACTGGTATAGTAAATCAGGTTGTCTGTAGGTCTGTATGTCTGTAGATGTAATCTAGTCCAGACAAATCAAACAGTTTCATCAGAATTTCATGAAACTTCATTGATATACAGTCCCCACATCTGAAATTGTAATTATTTTATGGGTGTTATGTCCCTATAAATGAATTGAATGTAAGCCAAGGGTTCTATTTTTCAAATATCATTCAAATCAGTGTTGTACTTTGGGAGGAGAATTACTTGTCTTTAAAACAAAGGGGCATAACTCCATAACAAGGGGAGGTCACACCAATTTAATTGACATCTCCTCAATGTATAATAATGTGTACCAATTAAAGTATGATCATTCAAACTGATGCAATACTTTAAGTAGTCAAACTATGTTTTTAAACTCAGGGGCATCCTCGATATCCAGGGGTTATGCTTACTTACGCTCTCTGCACCCCTGGAATATGTCATAGCAAAATTGAAGGCACAAAGATAGCTGTTTGATTGGTCTCAGGTTAAAAATAAACTGACCAATCGCTAGGCTGATACCTGTCCTTTGAAGATTACAAAGGGGCAACGACCGACTTCAAAGTCAATCATTTTTTACCGTTATGCGACCGCAAGATTCTTTTTATGTACATCAAAGGATCGAACTAGTCTTCTTGTCTTGTTAAATTTTGTTATGACATATTCAAGGGGTGCACTGCTAACATTCAAATTGGTGCAGTTTTAATGGAAGAGTGAGTGCACACAATATATGTCTACAAACAGACAGACAGACAATTATGCTACTCAATTCCAGTATACCCCTACCAACTTTGCTGCCAGGGTATAATGTAATTATACAGACATTTACTGACCAGTTGAAGAAAGATTGTACAGCCTCTGGACCTAGATCGGTTACTTGTTGTGCTCCGTACGGACCCACATTGGCCTTGATCCCTCCTGTTCCTATGGCGACAAAGGTCAGCCCCAAGAAGAAGTAAGCCTTTCTTGTTTCCTGTAAAATATCATTGTTTATTCACAACAGTTTACACCTCTTTAATATACTTAATACCTAGGATATTTTTTCTTAACCTTTGTGATATCTTTAAATCTCCATATTTTTGTTTCTACGGAAATCAATGTATCTAAGTCACTAAAATCTTCCCCCATATCTCCACTGTTATCTCATATAAAAGATTCATGTACAATGGAGTTAAAAGCTCCTGGTTTTAAGGTAAATTAAAGTGCATACAATCATAAGATCCATATTAGAATACAGACCTGGTATTAGCAGTATCATATATATAGCATTGATGTGTACATTAATTAAAACTCTTAATATGGTTAATGAATTACTTTAATTGCTTTGTTTAATACATATATACATTTACTATGTATACACTGTTTTCTTCATTAGAGGTTTATTGCAACATTTGGTGGAACATAGGAATTTGTAGATAGTGTGTTTACAAGAAATCAACAAAAAGAAATTCCCCACAAAAATAAACAATTTCACAGCACATATATAATCACATATGCAATGATTCTTTATCAGCAATATTTTCAAATTATCATTTTATCTCAATATAATCAGCTTCATCCCTCTATAGCTTATCATATATAACCTTATCTGATGTTTTTAAGTCGTCCGTTTATAATATCAATAGTTTAACCTCATAGTCTATAGATAAGGAGTGAAACTTGGTTTGGTTTGTTTGTGTAATTTTACATCCTTTACACATCTATGATCATTTAAGGACGTGCCAGGTTTTAGTGGTGGAGGAAATCCGGAGTAACTGGAGAAAAGCCACCGACCTAGGGCCAGTACCTGGCGACTGCCCCACGTAGACCTCAAACCCATGACCTAGTGGGGGAGGGCTATCGTGATTCAGATGGTCGAACACCTTAATCATTTTGCCACCGCGGCCTAATAGGAGTAATACAAAATATATTCCATGCAGAAATAGAAGGTATAATACACATGTTTTTTGTTTTGAACTACAAATATAAGACAAGGAATGTTATTTCCTAGCTACATGTAAATACAAAGAGTAACTTACAATACTGAGGTCGTATTTGACTCCTTCATCGTCTCTCCCAAACCAGTCAGAATAATCTATGGCAGCTGCTGGCAGTAGGAATAACCCTGTGGTTATAAAAATCACAATTATTTGTTTCGTGGTGATACATTATTAATATTAAGGTTTTTTTCTTGTTTATGTTGTCTTCATCGCATTCAGGCAAAAAGTAAAAAGTTAATCTACAATCATATGATATTTACAGATAATGACTAAATATGGATTTCAGTAGAGTTATGTCCCCTATACTGACAATTTTCAAAACTGAAATGCACCATGGGAGCTCAAAATGAATTTGTTTTCTCTTCAATGGTGCTAAAAATCAGTGGTTAATCTATTTCTATTTTATTCTTTCATGACCATTACATTCAGAATTAAATTGCTTGTTTTATGCCATGGGCATTACCGTTAAATCTTATTCAAATCAAACTGCCACTAAAAATTAAGAATCATTATCATGTGATTTAAATTTGTATTGCCATTAAATGTTATTTCCATTCCTAATTGGCCATCAAATAAATAAGATTAGGGCTATCAATTAAAAAGAACCAGAACAGAAATTAACAGCCATGTTGTTTTTCAAAGTAATGTAAAAACCAAATCACTGAAGATTTAAGAAAAAGTATTGCGGAAAAGTGATGGTGATTTGTCCAACCTTTTCAAACAAGAATCAATGAACATTTTTGATTGAAATGTTTAATTTCAAGGATAAAGTTGGCAGTAGTAATGCTATATTAACAGGTTATGTTAAAGTTTACCTAGCAGGTATATTAGGCCTGATCCCAGGATCGTGTTGTATTTGCCCGCGTAGGAGTCGGATATGTATCCTCCAATCACAGGGATAAGGTAAACTGTACCTGTGAAGAAATCAAACAAAACAGTCAAGCTTCAATCAGAAATAGAATTATTACACTATAATTACAGGTTATGGAGTGTACTTATCAATTGTTCTAGTGTCTGCCACTTAAAAACATTCAATTTGGGGACCTCACTATAAAATTTACATAAGGGTTCATTTTGATAATCATGTCAATTTGTTGTTGGATGAGCAAGTCTGCAATTCATTGTTTTTCATGATATTTTTAGAAAATAAAAATGCTATTAAAAGCCTTTAAAAAGCCACCTGTCTTAAATAGCTTTGTGCTCATTCCCTTTATTTAATCGAAAAANAAACGGATAGCAATAGGTCACTTGAGCTAAAGCTCAGGTGACCTAAAAAATCACAATTATTTTTTGTGTCATTGTGATACATTATTAATACTGGTATTAAGGTTTTTTTCTTGTTGATGTTGTCTTCATCGCATTCAGGCAAAAAGTAAAATGTTAATCTACAATCATATGATATTTACAGATAATGACTAAATTTACAGATAATGACTAAATTACAGATAATGACTAAATATGGATTTCAGGAGAGTTATGTCCCCTATACTGACAATTTTCAAAACTGAAATGCACCATGGGAGCTCAAAATGAATTTGTTTTCTCTTCAATGGTGCTAAAATCAGTGGTTAATTTATTTCTATTTTATTCTTTCATGACCATTACATTCAGAATTAAATTGCTGTCAGAATTTGTCATGGCCATGACTAAAAATGATTTGATTGTTTTATGGGCATTACCGTTAAATCTTATTCAAATCAAACTGCCACTAAAAATTAAGAATCGTTATCATGTGATTTAAATTTGTATTGCCATTAAATGTTATTTCCATTCCTAATTGGCCATCAAATAAATAAGATTAGGGCTATCAGTTAAAAAGAACCAGAACAGAAATTAACAGCCATGTTGTTTTTCAAAGTAATGTAAAAACCAAATCACTGAAGATTTAGGAAAATTCACAGTGATGGTGATTTGTCCAACCTTTTCAAACAAGAATCAATGAACATTTTTGATTGAAATGTTTAATTTCAAGGATAAAGTTGGCAGTTTAGTAATGCGATATTANATAGATATGGTTCGATAATAATGAAAAACAAAAAACGATCAGGCCTAGAAGCTACGGTCCCCGCAGCAAGCCCATACATTTTATAATCAGACCATAGATCATTATATTTATTATTTAATTTTTATTATCAGATAATAAAAAAAATAAAAATGGTCGGGCCTAGAAGCTACAGTTCCCTCAGCTACTTTAGGGCATGTCCCTGCCTCCAAAGGAACTAAGTTAAACATTGTTTATTCAGCAGTTAGCTAAGAAAATGGTTTCACTGGATACCATAATACAGTACCAACTCTGTCACAATTTCACAAACAATGGGCTGGTTCTCAGATTTTAATGCTGTGAGCCATGAGTGGAAAAAAGGAGTTGAATATCAACTTTTACCAAATTAATTAGGAGGAGTATATAAAATGTTTCATCAGAGTTGTTTAATGATAAAGTATCATGATAATGGTTCGTTTGTCCCCATATATATCTGTTAGATTAACAATACGATCTATCAGTAAGACATATACAGACACTATCATATCTCATTAAGACATACAGACAATACGATCTATCAATAAGACATATACAGACACTATCATATCTCATTAAGACATACAGACAATATCATCTATCAATAAGACATATACAGACACTATCATATCTCATTAAGACATACAGACAATATCATCTATCAATAAGACATATACAGACACTATCATATCTCATTAAGACATACAGACAATATCATCTATCATTAAGACATCCAGACAATATCATCTATCAGTAAGACATACAGACAATATCATCTATCAGTAAGACATACAGACAATATCATCTATCATTAAGACATATACAGACAATATCATCTATCAGTAAGATATACAGACAATATCATCTATCATTAAGACATACAGACAATATCATCTATCAGTAAGACATCCAGACAATATCATCTATCAGTAAGACATACAGACAATATCATCTATCAGTAAGACATACAGACAATATCATCTATCATTAAGACATATACAGACAATATCATCTATCAGTAAGATATACAGACAATATCATCTATCATTAAGACATACAGACAATATCATCTATCAGTAAGACATCCAGACAATATCATCTATCAGTAAGACATACAGACAATATCATCTATCAGTAAGACATACAGACAATATCATCTATCATTAAGACATATACAGACAATATCATCTATCAGTAAGACATACAGACAATATCATCTATCAGTAAGACATACAGACAATATCATCTATCAGTATGACATCATCTATCAGTATGACATCATCTATCAGTATGATATCATCTATCAGTATGACATGCAGACAAAATCATCTATCAGTATGATATCATCTATCAGTATGACATCATCTATCAGTATGACATCATCTATCAGTATGACATCATCTATCAGTATGACATCATCTATCAGTATGACATACAGACAATATCATCTATCAGTAAGACATACAGACAATATCATCTCTCAGTATGACATCATCGATCAGTAAGACATACAGACCATATCATCTACCGATAAGATACATACAGACAATATCATCTACCGTTAAGATATATACAGACAATATCATCTACCGATAAGATACATACAGACAATATCATCTCTCAGTAAGACATACAGACAATATCATCTACCGATAAGATATATACAGACAATATCATCTATCAGTAAGACATACAGACAATATCATCTACCGATAAGACATATACAGACAATATCATCTATCAGTAAGACATAAACAGACAATATCACTGTTCGGTAAGGTTTAGTACGGAATGACACGTGTCACTGTGTATGCACTGCGGATTAACAACGGTTTGCTACGATTTTAGTACGGGTTAGAATGATACCTCCCAGAGAGGACGATGGCTATATACCTACCAGAGAAAACATGGCTATATACCTACCAGAGAAGATGGTGGCTATATATACATGTACCTACCTGAGAAGACGGTGGCTATATATACATGTACCTACCTGAGAAGACGGTGGCTTTATACCTACCAGAGAAGACAGTGGCTATATACCTACCAGAGAAGACAGTGGATATATACCCTACCAGAGAAGACAGTGGATATATACCTACCAGAGAAGACAGTGGCTATATACCTACCAGAGAAGATGGTGGCTATATAACTACAAGAGAAGACGATGGCTATATACCAACCAGAGAAGATGGTGGCTATATATACATGTACCTACCTGAGAAGACGGTGGCTATATATACATGTACCTACCTGAGAAGACGGTGGCTTTATACCTACCAGAGAAGACAGTGGCTATATACCTACCAGAGAAGACAGTGGATATATACCCTACCAGAGAAGACAGTGGATATATACCTACCAGAGAAGACAGTGGATATATACCTACCAGAGAAGACAATGGATATATACCTACCAGAGNGGTGAAGACAGTGGCTATATACCTACCAGAGAATACAGTGGCTATATACCTACCAGAGAAGACGGTCACTTTACAGTGGCTATATACCTACAAGTGAAGACAGTGGCTATAAATCTACCAGAGAAGACGGTCACTGTGGCTATATACCTATTAGAGAAGACAGTGGCTATATACCTACCAGAGAAGACTGTCACTGTGGCTTTATACCTACCAGATAAGACAGTGGCTATATACCTACCAGAGAAGACAGTCACTGTGGCTATATACCTACTAGAGAAGACAGTAGCTATATACCTACCAGAGGAGACGGTCACTGTGGCTATATACCTACTAGAGAAGACAGTAGCTATATACCTACCAGAGAAGACAGTCACTGTGGCTATATACCTACCAGAGAAGACTGTCACTTTACAGTGGCTATATACCTACCAGAGAAGACAGTGGCTATATGCCTACCAGAGAAGACAGTCACTGTGGCTATATACCTACTAGAGAAGACAGTAGCTATATACCTACCAGAGGAGACGGTCACTGTGGCTATATACCTACTAGAGAAGACAGTAGCTATATACCTACCAGAGGAGACGGTCACTGTGGCTATATACCTACCAGAGAATACAGTGGCTATATACCTACCAGAGAAGACTGTCACTTTACAGTGGCTATATACCTACCAGAGAAGACAGTGGCTATATATCTACCAGAGGAGACGGTCACTGTGGCTATATACCTACCAGAGAAGACAGTTGATATATACCTACCAGAGAATACGGTCACATTACAGTGGCTATATACCTACAAGTGAAGACAGTGGCTATAAATCTACCAGAGAAGACGGTCACTGTGGCTATATACCTATTAGAGAAGACAGTGGCTATATACCTACCAGAGAAGACAGTCACTTTACAGTGGCAATATACCTACCAGATAAGACAGTGGCTATATACCTACCAGAGAAGACAGTTGATATATACCTACCAGAGAATACGGTCACATTACAGTGGCTATATACCTACAAGTGAAGACAGTGGCTATAAATCTACCAGAGAAGACGGTCACTGTGGCTATATACCTACTAGAGAAGACAGTGGCTATATACCTACCAGAGAAGACGGTCACTTTACAGTGGCAATATACCTACCAGATAAGACAGTGGCTATATACCTACCAGAGAAGACAGTTGATATATACCTACCAGAGAAGACGGTCACATTACAGTGGCTATATACCTACCAGAGAAGACAGTGGCTATATACCTACCAGAGAAGACAGCGACTATATACCTACCAGTGAAGATGATGGTGACTTGAGCGGCTGAAGTACTAGTTAACTGTAACTCACTGGTACAGAACAGTACCAAGTTTCCAATAACACTGTAATAGGCCAGTCTCTCACACGTTTCCATCCCCAGAATACAAAACACGTTAGCGGAAAATGCAAGTTGTGTGACTTCACTGTTGTCTGACACTAGGTGATCACCCTCTTTTTCTGATGCTGTCATGACACCTTCCTGTTGTCTTTGTGTATGTCCACTGAATTCGTCTTCGAAGGGATTTGATAAAATTGGGACAGTTTCCATATCTCGTAGCTCGTACCTAATTTATTTGTTGCTATAGATATAAATGTACCAACACATCCTGTACACCTGTTTCACCTTCAAAATCCATATATGCTGACATCTTAATTATATTTACAAATTAAACCTCGGTTAATGTAATTTATGAATGTCCTAGTAATACTTTGTTTTTTGCTATGTTTCATTATCATGCATTTTAAAGTACTGTATTAAGGTTATCTATTGTTGATATGAGCGGACGCTGACCATTAGAAGGAGGTGAGAAGGTCAAAAGTCGTTTGAATTTGTGGCTATTTTTAGCACCCTATATAATTAGAACGTGCGCTAGCTGACCCTAGGTCACAAGCCTGTTGAAGATGATGGAAGAACAAGGTGTGTACCTTCTTTTTACATCATGATCTAATTTTGAAAAATATCTGAAAGTGAATTTTATTACCCACCACCTCCCCTTCTGACCTCCTTCTCAATATGATTATTCCTTCTTTAAGGGGCGTTTTCCTACCCCATCTAAGACTTTTAAGTAAATTGGACAAAAACTTTAAAAGATGAAGTTTTTATATAAACATGTCGTTTTGAATGAAAACGGCCATTTTCAATATCATTTGAAGTGTTCCAGTTTTTTATGCACTAAACATGTCTTACAAGCTTGCCATTGTGATATTTACTTGGAATCAGGCATAATATACCTTATTACTTGTGGTAAATGTAAGATGCAGTATGTTGAGGAAACACAGAAGGCCCACAAATACAGGATTAACAACCATCGTAGATCAATCAGTAGCCTTCCTGTGGCAAGACATTTCATCCCCCACAAAACGTAGTAGCGACGTCGTGTGTTGTGCTATTAATTTTTCACACCTCTGAATGTTGGTATTGTGTCTTAAAGAGTTCTGATTGACTTATCAATAAAAAATATAAAAATGGTGTTTGATAAAATTGAATTATCGAGACAAATTGATGATAGAAAATAAGTTAAGAAAAACAACAGCACCATCAACTTTTGGTGGCTGTTATAAAATATTCTGTCTGTTAGTTGTTATTTTAACAACATGAACGACTATAGTGGATAAGTACATGATATTTAGTGTGGTCATAGATCAAAACAGTGGTATATATCCAAGATGGCGGACATTTGTGAACAGGGGGGTTGCTCTCAATTAAGCCCCCTCCCAACTTTTGGCCCATTATTTTTCTCAGGAGGGGGGGCTTAATGGCGGTAAAATACGGTATATGCAAACAGCAAAGACAGAAATCTACTGGATAAAGCAACTCCAGGGTGTGTACCCTTTAATGGCATGAGTGGGTGTTGGCGAGCTGGCAGTTTACTGCAATCAACACCAACCAATATACAGTAAAAACAGAATTGATGCCATTTAATTATAAAGGAATAGATGTAAATATGTGAATGTTGTACTAAAAAGAACACCTGTTACATGTACTAGCATTGGCAGGAAAGTATTTGATCATCGGACAATAAGGTATGCTACATTCATTACATTAGCATGGTCATGGCACATATCAGCTAAATTGCTAAAAAGGGACAAATCAATAAATTTGTTTCTACATTTAACATGATGATAATAATAATAATCTTTATTTAACGTCGTGTACAATTGTCAGCAACAAACATAAGCTCTGTAGAGCTTTTATTACGCCGCTGCTAAGGGAACAAATGGTGTTTTCGTGGTGGAGGAAAACCCACAGGGGGGAAACCACCGTGCCATCGGAGGGATAACAACTAACCCTATCAGACATCACTCTCTTTTATTCCACCACCGCTGGGGATCGAACCGAAATTCTTGGGAAAGCGAGTGGTCTGAAGCTCACGCTTGATTGCACACAGTAGTACAATGACTGTGCGCGTTAGCGATCACGGCTACCGAGGCACCGAACAATTTATCATTATATCATTTCCTGATATGGCTACATGGCAATCACCCATGACATGTCCAATTGAGCTTGCGTTAGAACGTCTGACTGGATGCTGCAATTGCATGTCAACTTTAGATTTTGACATCACAACTATCTTTCAATGTCCAGGTTACATTTACATAAACCAACCAAAAGGCTTCCAGACTCTTTTTTTCACCTGTGCTTTAATAGCAAAGGAATTCATTATTGTGGGTCTGGCATTTAATATAACACATTAGGAGTAGTATAAGGCATTAAATCATAGTAGAATCACCAATGACAAAGACTCATATGTTATATAGCTTCAATACAATAGACAAATAATATTNATATGCAAACAGCAAAGACAGAAATCTACTGGATAAAGCAACTCCAGGGTGTGTACCCTTTAATGGCATGAGTGGGTGTTGGCGAGCTGGCAGTTTACTGCAATCAACACCAACCAATATACAGTAAAAACAGAATTGATGCCATTTAATTATAAAGGAATAGATGTAAATATGTGAATGTTGTACTAAAAAGAACACCTGTTACATGTACTAGCATTGGCAGGAAAGTATTTGATCATCGGACAATAAGGTATGCTACATTCATTACATTAGCATGGTCATGGCACATATCAGCTAAATTGCTAAAAAGGGACAAATCAATAAATTTGTTTCTACATTTAACATGATGATAATAATAATAATCTTTATTTAACGTCGTGTACAATTGTCAGCAACAAACATAAGCTCTGTAGAGCTTTTATTACGCCGCTGCTAAGGGAACAAATGGTGTTTTCGTGGTGGAGGAAAACCCACAGGGGGGAAACCACCGTGCCATCGGAGGGATAACAACTAACCCTATCAGACATCACTCTCTTTTATTCCACCACCGCTGGGGATCGAACCGAAATTCTTGGGAAAGCGAGTGGTCTGAAGCTCACGCTTGATTGCACACAGTAGTACAATGACTGTGCGCGTTAGCGATCACGGCTACCGAGGCACCGAACAATTTATCATTATATCATTTCCTGATATGGCTACATGGCAATCACCCATGACATGTCCAATTGAGCTTGCGTTAGAACGTCTGACTGGATGCTGCAATTGCATGTCAACTTTAGATTTTGACATCACAACTATCTTTCAATGTCCAGGTTACATTTACATAAACCAACCAAAAGGCTTCCAGACTCTTTTTTTCACCTGTGCTTTAATAGCAAAGGAATTCATTATTGTGGGTCTGGCATTTAATATAACACATTAGGAGTAGTATAAGGCATTAAATCATAGTAGAATCACCAATGACAAAGACTCATATGTTATATAGCTTCAATACAATAGACAAATAATATTGTCTGTATATGTCTTAGTTATATTAATATAGTCTGTAGTATATGTTGAGATAATATAGTCTTTATGTCTTATAGTTATGGATAATATTGTCTGAATATGTCTTGTTTGTATATGACTTATAGTTATGAATTATATTGTCTGTATATGTCTTAATTATATTAATACAGTCTGTAGTATATGTTGAAATAATATTGTCTTTATGTCTTAGTTATAGATAATATTGTCTGTATGTGTCTTGTTTGTATATGTCTTAATTATATTAATACAGTCTGTATTATATGTTGAAATAATATTGTCTTTATGTCTTAGTTATAGATAATATTGTCTGTATATGTCTTGTTTGTATATGTCTTAGTTATGGATAATATTGTCTGTATATGTCTTAGTTATATCAATATAGTTTGTAGTATATGTTGAGATAATATAGTCTTTATGTCTTAGTTATAGATAATATTGTCTGAATATGTCTTGTTTGCATATGTCTTAGTTATAGATAATATTGTCTGTATGTGTCTTGTTTGTATGTCTTAGTTATGAATAATATTATCTGTATGCTAATGTTTGTATGTCTTAGTTATGAATAATATTATCTGTATGTGTCTTAGTTATATTAATATATAGTCTGTAGAATATGTCTCAGTAAAGATAATTTTGTCTGTAAAATATGTATCAGTGATAGATGATTTTGTCTTTATGTGTCTTAGTAATAGGAAATTTAATGTGCCAGAAGCTATACTTTGAAAAAAGATTGAATACATGAAGTACATAATACAATAAATACTGCGTATCATAGGAAAGTATGTGTCGCCGCATGAGATATACAGCTACAAAAAACGTTATCAGTAAAACTTTGTAAACATCTATACATAGGGAAAGTCTCAGGTGTACTGGTCACAGATATACTCAGTGACATTTTATGGCCAACTTGACTGTGTATTGGTAAATATCATTGCTAGTATATATATATAAAGTCATACTTATGATAAATTATATGTCCCACCTTGATCGTTATAATGGGGATATATTATTGTTCTGTCTGTATCAAAGTAACAGATGATATATCTTTTTTTTATATAAAAATCTTACAAATTGTCTTTGATAGTTTATACACTTCCAAATGCCATAATTCACAGCATGACAACTTGTCCGTGCTATTCCATATAGATACCAATACTTTCCGTGGGCATTGTCAAACAAATAAAAACTGGATCTTCTACAAATTATACAAATATATCATTGGTTGTTAGGTACATCAAAGTATACAATCCAAGTTACATTATGTTTATCACTATCAAAGGATTACAGCCTAGCTGTAGCCAGCTTGCTGTCCATTTATAGAGGAATTTTTGTACATAACTCATGATAGCTAGTGGCTGATGGTTTATAGAAGGTAATGAAAACCTTTCTTAACACTAAAGAATGATTTTGCACCACTTTCAAAAATACCACAAAACCCCCAGCTAGTGTACTGTTAAAGTTCCTTTGATTTATGACAACTTCTTGTATGGTTATTGTTACATAATCATACTGGAGATGTCAACCCTTGTAAGATATGGCCAACATTCATCGCCCTAAGCATCACAGTTCTTTAGAGGAACTTTTTTGAATTTTCAATACATTTTATATCAGTGACATTGAATACTGATGCAATTCATTTATTGGGGCAGGTTTCCATTCAAGGAGGTTAACAGGTTTAATATCATTTCTCTGTGCCACGTACCGGTAGTTCATATATCAAAGTCTTTTCAACACGTTTACGCTAGTGACTTTGATGTTTGGTCAAGATAAGTTAATTGATTAAACTTGGTACCCGTTACCACAGCAACTAGCTCACGGCCAAATATAATTTTTCTTCACCTCATGGTTCATAAGGAAAACAACTTGTTCGAAGATTTTAACACATTTGACCTGTCCTCTGTGACCTAATGCAGTTGATAATTCTTCATGCCCATATTAACAGAAAAGCTGAATGTCTAAGTTCATAACACCTTTTTAAAACTGACAGATGATGTCCCATATGACGTAAGCTTCAAAGGGGCAATTCATGCCATGTCAGCTTAAACAGATCATCGAATAATTAGTACTGAATACAGCTTCAGTTTTGAATTATACTCCTACTATTACTAGTAATTGTAATTAATCAGAAAAAGAGAGTTTACATTTAACCTCTTATCTTACACATTTCTTATCAAATCCAGCTACTAACTGCAATGTATTTAGGACTCATTATATTTTATGCATATCTCTATATTTTAGTTGAAATTGAAATATTTTTGCCAAACATGAAAATTTAATTATTACCGAACAAATGAATTTGACAAAAAATCCACTCCACTTTCATTCTTGTTACTTTGAGAAGTAGTTCAGACAGTATGTACTGGCCTAAACACAATGTTCCCAAATTTATAAAATGTGGTAAAAGAGAAAGCCATAATAATCACAGCGCCCAGATACCAAAAACTTCAACAACACAACTTCAATATGACAAAACCTGCTTGAACTGATTTTGTTTACCTCTCTTATCCACAACACTGGTATTCAGGGCAGTGCCTGCTCTATAGCTGTATGACATAGATAAATACAAGACCGTTTTAGTCTTTTCAGTAAGGTGAGGCACGCTAGATTTTTTTAAGTAAAGTGTAGACATTCTAGCTATTTACAAAGGTATCATTATGGATATCTTAGCAATTGGGATTAGGCTAGCTATTTAAGTTAGCTACATCATTGTATTTAGTTAGATGTGGATATTACTAATATAGAAGAGATTTAGTTTGGTTCCAGAAGGATTTCAGCTGAACTATCAGTAGTTTTTCAGCACGCTTTTGTATTAAATTACAGATAAACAACGTCCGAATATATTTTAGCAACAGGGTGTGTACATTCTCACTATTTAGTTACAGCTGGGCAATGTCTAAATATCTTATGATAGATTTGGGTATTCTAGCTATATAGCAAATATAACTACGGTGTATACATTTTAGTTATTTAGTTAAGTAATGGTAAGTTAGCTATTCAGTAAGATAATGGTAAGTGAGCTATTTAGTTATGTAATGGTAATTTAGCTATTTAGTTATGTAATGGTAAGTTAGCTATTTAGTAGGGTAATGGTAAGTTAGCTATTTAGTAGGGTAATGTTAAGTGAGCTATTTAGTAGGGTAATGGTAAGATAGCTATTTAGTAGGGTAATGGTAAGTTAGCTATTTAGTTATGTAATGGTAAGTTAGCTATTTAGTAGGGCAATGGTAAGTTAGCTATTTAGTTATGCAATGGTAAGTTAGTTATTTAGTAGGGTAATGGTAAGTGAGCTATTTAGTAGGGTAATAGTAAGTTAGCTATTTAGTTATGTAATGGTAAGTGAGCTATTTAGTTATGTAATGGTAAGATAGCTATTTAGTACGGTAATGGTAAGTTAGCTATTTCGTTATGTAATGGTAAGTTAGCTATTTAGTAGGGTAATGGTAAGTTAGCTATTTAGTTATGCAATGGTAAGTTAGCTATTTAGTAGGGTAATGGTAAGATAGCTATTTAGTATGGTAATGGTAAGTTAGCTATTTAGTAGGGTAATGGTAAGTTAGCTATTTAGTAGGGTAATGGTAAGATAGCTATTTAGTACAGTAATGGTAAGTTAGCTATTTAGTTATGCAATGGTATGTTAGTTATTTAGTAGGGTAATGGTAAGTTAGCTATTTAGTTATTCAATGGTAAGTGAGCTATTTAGTATGGTAATGGTAAGTTAGCTATTTAGGTATGTAATGGTAAGTGAGCTATTTAGTTATGTAATGGTAAGTGAGCTATTTAGTAGGGTAATGGTAAGTGAGCTATTTAGTAGGGTAATGGTAAGTTAGCTTTTTTGGTAAGTTAGCTATTTTGGTAAGGTAATGGTAAGTTAGCTATTTTGGTAAGGTGTGTAAATAAATAGATTATTTTCATTTGTTTAGTATTTCTAAATGGACATGATTACCCTGACTGATAGATGTAACTTTGACCAACAACGTTTTTGTATTATGGAAAGCATTTTAGTCCAGGTTCTGAACTGAATTGGCCGTCAGTATTCTATACCTTATATGACATGAAGAAACACTGATATGTGACATTTTTTTAAACAAAGTACCTGTATGATAGTGGTACAGTTGTTATCATGTAATATATAGATAAAACTGTAGATTTTATAGGTTAGAAGATGTAATCACTGATAACAGACACATATATATATCAAAATTTATTCAAAGTCTATTAACAGGTATTTGAAATTGTTTTCCAAAAAATTGTCATTGTGTCTATTGTCAAAATACCAACTAATTAAAAAAGTTTCATTATTAAGGACTCAATGTCAATTAAGCTCCTGTCTAAGGGTAAGATAATAATTTTTTGTTTTGAAATGTGTACATATTTTACATACAAAATATACTGGTATCTTTTTCTTTATTTATGTTAGCAAAAATATTTTGAATGGAAATTAATGTACATGTTTAAAATGAAAACAAGTGTAAAGATTGATAAGTTTTGGCGTAGAGGTGTTGAACCATGAAAAAAATAATCTTTAGAATGCATTGGTCCATATATCTCGGGAGAAAACCTACAAATACATTTTTTTTTACCTGAGAAGATGAGACTAATGTTGGCAGCATCAGAACTGGGAATGTCGAGTTTGGAGGTACAAAACAGGACAAGGTTAGCTACCACACTGTAATACGTCAAACGCTCGCACAGTTCTGTCATCAAAATACACACCACCACAAGACCCGTTTTTCCACGGAATGCTGACTTATTTTCCTTTATCCCCATCTCCGGTTTGGCCATATTGTCTAATGGTTCCTGTAGGGTGACCCTACTTGACAGACACTGATTTCCACCACTACCACTCAGGAGAGGATTTCGCTCATCTGGATCAAACTGGGCCATGCTGACGATTTTTATACAGGTACCCTGATAAGAAAATGTAATCTATTACTTTCAAGCAAAGACAGAATAGCCTATCTCCTTAACAGCAGAAATAGGCTGGTTTCTGTATACCCAACAGATGTAAGCATTACAGCTAGTTCATCAAGCAGTCAGATTAGAAATCATATCAGGATTGCTTTAAACGGAAATAGTAATCCAGGATGCAGGATGGAAATTGTGTATTATCACTAAATATTATCCTGGACAACTTAGTGTATATATATATATATTTATCTTTAAGTACACTATCAAAACTAGTTGAACATTTAGTATATTCAATACCTGCACCTTAAATATCCACAATGCATAGCACCCCATATATATATATATCGAGGAAGAATGCACGGCCAGACCGGGATTGGAACTTTGGACCACTAAACTCTAACTAAACTCTAGAAGGATGCTCTAACCAATTGCATACTTGACAGCATTTTAAAATTACCATGGGGTAGATTACACATGCTCAAAATTGAAAACATCAATAAAATGTCTTTATATACACCCTAGGGGGAAAATATCACTTTTTTGAGTTGTTCTTTCAGATGAAATCATCACATCTTTGAAGATAGAAATAGTTTAGCAAATTCACTGCTTGAACATACGAAATTTTAACGCCCAAAATTGAGAGTTTTCCTCCATAATTGGGAGAGTTGACAAGTACAGATGTATATGCAACTGAGATACCTAGACACCGGCAATTGACCCAGTCCAGTTCTGCTACAATTTCCTCCCTCCTTTTTTTCAATTCGTTGCCCCAAAGACGACACTATTTACAACCCAGGTTTATAGGTATCCCCTTGCCAAGCGTACATCCAGTACTTGAAATAAGGATTTGTCAGAGTTACCACTGTAACAGGAGAGGAACAAAATAAGGCCAGATCAAGATTCTAACTGAGGACCTCCAAACTCTAAACAGACACTCCAACCAATTGAGCTACTTGATAACTGCCTGCGATCAACCTGTTGCAGTTACGCTGCACTCCTCCTCCTCCTTTCCCTAAATCTTTGTCCCAAAGACAACACTGTTTACAACCCAATGAACTATTTCCCTCGGCCCTCAGCACCGGATAAAAGTAACTGTCAACAAATTAACCAATTAAAGTTGTCAATTATGATAGTTGATGCTATATGATATTTATGACACAAACTTGGGTGTGGGTGTGGGGGGGGGGGGGGGGGGGGGGGGGGGGGGGGGGGGGGGTGAATATACCACTTTGTTTTGATGATAATCCAGAGTTTGTAGTATAGACATCTTTGTAACATAAAAATACATCAGTGTTTAAGAAAGCATATTCATATAAGTATGAATTGATCAGAACAATATATTATAACAAATGATTTTCTTTTACATATTTTACAGATATCTTTAAATGGAGTCACTGAAGAAAATTTAAAATCAAACTTGGAAACATTATAACTTAGCTTAATAACTTCAGCTCAATAGCACCAAACGTCTGGAACACACTCATAATTTATGTAGTAATTTCACAGTTTGGCAGGTTTAGCAAAAATAACAAGAGGCCCAGAGGGCCTGTATCGCTCACCTGGATACCAAAGCAATCATGGCAAAATATTCTCCGAATGAGATCAAGGGAATATGCCAGACCCCAAGGCCAATCCTTGTAGCATATCTGTACATGTATTAGATTCTTCATGCCCAGCAATTTTATGTATGGTTATGGGGTGGGGATCTTAAACTGTTTCCAAGCTTTGACTCAGAAACTAGGTCCCTAGGGTTGTGGCCAGACCCCAGGATCAATTCTAATATCGTGACTGCATTTGTCTCTTTTTGCCCAGCATTTGTATATATAGTTTTGGGGTGGGGATCTCAACCATTTCAAAGTTATGACCCAGGGGTTAAGTCTGCAAGGGTGGGGCAGACCCTGGGGTCAATTCTAATATCATGACTGCATTCGTCTTTTTATGCCCAACAATTGTATATATAGTTTTGGGGTGGGGATCTAAACCATTTCGAAGTTATGACCCAGGGGTTAAGTCTCCAAGGGTGGGGCAGTCCCCAAGGCCATCCTGGAAGCATATGTGCAATCATCTCTTTATACTCAGCAATTGTATATACCGTTATAGGGTGGGGCTCTCAACTGTTTCCAAGCTGTGACTAACAAACTAGGTCCCTAGGGGTT
>NW_018408800.1:200906-350552 GCF_002113885.1 Mizuhopecten yessoensis | reverse complement strand
TGAATCCCCACCACCTAGGGATGCTTCCAGTCAAATATGGTTGATATCCACTTCTTAGTTCCAGAGAAGAAGTCGCTTAAAGCAATATAGCCAAATTGACCCCTTTTTGCCCCGCCTCTCAGCCCCCTGGGGGGTCAGCTCCATCATTTGTACAATTTTGAATCCCTGACACCTAGGGATGCTTTCAATTAAATATGGTTGACATCGACTTCTTATTTTCAGAGAAGAAGTCGCTTAAAGCAATATAGCTAAATTGACTCCTTTTGGCCCCGTCCCTCAGCCCCCTGGGGGGTCAGCCCAACCATTTGTACAATTTTGAATCCCCACCACCTAGGAATGCTTCCAGTCAAATATGGTTGATATCCATGGCATAGTTCTAAAGAAGAAGTCATTTGTAGCAATATAGCCAAATTGTACCCTTTTTGCCTCGCCCTTCAGCCCGATCATTTGTACAATTTTGAATCCCCACCACCTAGGAATGCTTCCAGTCAAATATGGTTGATATCCATGGCATAGTTCTACAGAAGAAGTCGTTTGTAGCAATATAGCCAAATTGCCCCCTTTTTGCCCCGCCCCTCAGCCCCCTGGGGGGTCAGCCCAACCATTTGTACAATTTTGAATCCCCACCACCTAGGGATGCTTCCAGTCAAATATGGTTGATATCCATGGCATAGTTCTACAGAAGAAGTCGTTTGTAGCAATATAGCCAAATTGCCCCCTTTTTGCCCCGCCCCTCAGCCCCCTGGGGGGTCAGCCCAACCATTTGTACAATTTTGAATCCCCACCACCTAGGGATGCTTCCAGTCAAATATGGTTGATATCCATGGCATAGTTCTACAGAAGAAGTCGTTTGTAGCAATATAGCCAAATTGACCCCTTTTTGCCCCGCCCCTCAGCCCCCTGGGGGGTCAGCCCCACCATTTGTACAATTTTGAATCCCCACCACCTAGGGATGCTTCCAGTCAAATATGGTTGATATCCATGGCATAGTTCTACAGAAGAAGTCGTTTGTAGCAATATAGCCAAATTGACCCCTTTTTGCCCCGCCCCTCAGCCCCCTGGGGGGTCAGCCCCATCATTTGTACAATTTTGAATCCCCACCACCTAGGGATGCTTCCAGTCAAATATGGTTGATATCCACTTCTTAGTTCCAGAGAAGAAGTTGCTTAAAGCAATATAGCCAAATTGACCCCTTTTGGCCCCGCCCCTCAGCCCCCTTGGGGGTCAGCCCCACCATTTGTACAATTTTGAATCCCCACCACCTAGGGATGCTGCCAGTCAAATTTAGTTGAATTCCAATCAGTGGTTAAGAAGAAGAAATTGTTGACGGACGGACGGACGGATGGACGACGGACGCCACGGTAATTGGCATAAGCTCACCTTGGTCCTTCGGACCAGGTGANGGACGGATGGATGGACGACGGACGCCACGGTAATTGGCATAAGCTCACCTTGGTCCTTCGGACCAGGTGAGCTAAAAACTGATAACAAACCTGATAGAAAATATCTGTTGACAAATGATATCAAGTTAGAGGAGAGAGCCTCGAAATGTATGCCTGCTCAGGTTGGAGTATGCTTGGTCAGCTTTTAGTATGCCTGCTCAGGTTGGAGTATGCTTGGTCAAGTTTTAGTATGCCTTCTTAGGTTGGAGGCGGCCTGCTCAGGTTGGAGTATGCCTGCTCAGGTTGGAGTATGTCTGCTCAGGTTGGAGTATGCTTGGTCAAGTTTTAGTATGCCTTCTTAGGTTGGAGGCAGCCTGCTTAGGTTGATATATGCTTCATCAGGTTGGAGTATGCTTAATCAGGTTGAAGTATGCTTGCTCAGGTTGGAATATGCTTGCTTGGGTTGGAGTATGCTTGCTCGGGTTGGAGTATGCCTGCTCAGGTTGGAGTATGCTTGATCAAGTTGGAGTTTGTTTGATCAGGTTGGAGTTTGTTTGATCAGGTTGATATATGCTTCATCAGATTTGAGTATGCTTGCTCAGGTTGGAGGATGCCTGCTCAGGTTGGAGTATACTTGCTCAGGTTGGAGTATGCCTGCTCAGGTTGGAGTATACTTGCTCAGGTTGGATTATGCTTGCTCAGGTTGGAGTATGCTTGATCAGGTTGGAGTATGCTTCATCTTGCAGATGTCCATCATCACAGCGCTACGTGTTGGTGGTCAGCAGGACAAATTATATTTGTATAGTTACCAGTACCGCACTACCACCTGTAATAATGAATATATATATATATGTTAGTTAAATTATTGGACAAAGACCCATAAAAAGTAGGCTCTGATGTTGGTACGTGTTATCTTTTTTTAACGCAGTCTGTTGACAGAGGCAAAACTTTAACTGTATTTTTTTTTATTTATTTTTTGTGTCAGCTTGTAGACTCTGAGGCCCAAAAATGCAGGGACATGTCTTGGGCCCCTCAACCCCTTCCTATCCCAATCGCTGCAATTCACACAAGTACATTAATATTTACACTGCAATCATATGGTTTTTAATATATGTTTATAAAGTTATGCTGACTAGCTATCTAGCTGTGACAGTGCATATTATAGCAATGCAACACATGGCTGTAATGATCTGCATTTATTAATGAACATATTTGTATTTACATCTATCTGCAGCCATTACAACAGCTCCCTGTTACATATGTATGTTATACTGGGGCGGGGGGTGGCAGATTATAAGGTGATTTAGGCATGACAATCTAGTTAACACATACTTAAGTTATCGTATGTTATCAAAATGAAGAGATGACCTAAAAACCCCTGAAACAATTTAATCATTCAAATTTTCTGTCATATTCTATGTAGGTTATTGGTATTTCATATATAAAAATTGTTTGATTCTACTTATCAAAAGGTGTAGATATAAAATTGTGCTTTCAGTATTTACACATAAACATGAATACTAAAACCACAATTGTTTTTTATTTCAAAAATTTGAAAATTAATATTTAGAATCTGAGCTTGCATGGTCAAATCTTTATACTATATGCCTTCTAGAAGTCCAACCCAGGGCTGCATGCATATTACTTAAAAGGTACCCAGGTAAAAGGAATTAGAACCAGAGGTACCCGTGACAGTAACAAGCATACAACTACGTGTACACTGCAAAATGTATATGAATTAAGTCTTCTGCTTCTTCCAATAATCTGCATAATATTATACCACCTCTGGTGTATTGTAGCCAGGTTAATTAACACATTTAAAATACATAATTATAAACAGGAAAGGCTTGTTCAAATTCTATCTAACCGCAGCTCTAAAACATGTAGTACTACATCATTAATATTCCGCCTCCTCTACCATCACACATCATATTAAAATTGTCTGCAGGTTGTCAGAAGCTATGGCCGCTTACATATATATATACATTATGACAGCTATTGAATTCATATAATCAAATATCAAGTTTTGTTGACTGGAGCCTGCTAAGAATAAATTACTTATGTAAATAAGGATTGCATGGTTAGGTGTGCATGCATATTCGACAAATTTCAAAAGTATAATTAAAAGTAATTCATTAAATAAAATATAATTCTAGTGAATTTATACAATTATTCTATATATGATCGTATAATTGGAAAAGATCACATACATATAACACTTACAATTAGAAATATAATCACGTAAATTTTGAATAACCAGAAACTGTCCTTCTGTAATCAAAGTCTACCTCTGAATATGGCAAGTACAGAATCTCATCACGGTACGTACATGTACTAAAATGGTATTTATATTATATTGTAACTAGCTAAATTCATACTGTGGACATAGCTAATTTATTTAGTAAATTACAGCGTATGGCATATATCTGAACAATATTATACATACGTGTATGTCGCACCCTGGCTGTCACATTACAAGTCGCTGTCACATGTAAACATATGTAAACAAAGTCATGTGCGTGTCATACATGTATTATGTTACCTTCTGTCCGGGTGATTAACTGGGTCACGAAGTAGGGCTATGTCTGATCTCTGGATTTAACGTTTAATTTCTGGTCAACGGTCTTCGTATTTCGTAAAAATATAAATTCCATCTTCAGTTATTCCCTTATCGACTCACAGACCGTCACACATGCGGGTAAATCACGTGGCTGTGAAAACTATACCCAAGTAGAAAGTACATATAGAGAGGTTCCGAAAATCGCGCCAAATTATTATCCCTTGTGTGGTCAGTTACGTCTATGAAATCATCTTGAATAATGACGTTACTTTGAAAAGACATATATGTTTACGTCAATGAAATAATAAACTTACAATGTATCGTTAAATATTGATGGTGATACATTAGAATACTTAGTATATGTACATTGGAGAAGTAGGGGAATCCCCGAGAAGACCTTTCGGGGTAATTATTGTAACGTGTCCCATTAAAATTGTTTTTAAAATATGAAATGTTGATTTTACAACTAAAAGACTGTTTTGCATGATAAAGTAAACATATGTTGCTTGTTTTTGATATCAAATATAGAGTAAGTTTTGGTATTGCAAGCGTGTCTTTGTATCCCCTAAAAATGGCCCCGGTTTGCAGCGGGGATTTTTCTCCAATCCCTAGATGTCTCAGAGCAGCTCCAGAAACATGGCCATTTCAGGTACGTTTGATCGAAACCTTCATTGTAACCTTCATATTCATTCATATTAGGTTATATTATCTTATAGAGATCGATAAGAAAATAATACAAATGTAGATGGTAAAAGCTTTCAAATGGGAAACATCTGAGACTGATTAATTACGGGCTTACATATACATTTTGAATTGAGAAAACGCATATTCCCTGCGATGTCATATAATTATAATTTTCATTAATATTTTACCGAATTAAAAAAGAAAGAAAGTAAACTCATTGATCGAATACCTGTCTTAACCATCACTATTTCCAAATAGTTTAATTGATTATTCAAACATGGATTTTCCGTACAGCACTAGCAACTTGATTCGTGACCATGTAATAGATGTACCATTAGAATATGAAAATTTGATTTTGCTAGAGATAAGTTTCAGTATAAAGTGAACTTAAAATATAGATAGCTATAAGATCAACGAAATATAGATATCTACAGGATCAACGATGAAAAATATGAATTGAAAGTACACGCAGACATAAATAAAAATGTACAGTATGTATTGATCACATTAAGATTTTTTACTTGACTTGACGCATACATGTTTTATCTTAAAAAATTACGTTTTTTCCCCAGGAAACGAATCATGCTACGGAGACGTGTGCAGGGCAGATTCCTTCTGCGATCATCCGTCGAGGTTTTGTTTCAAATGCGCCCAGTGGCTTCATACATGTTTTACGGAAAAACATAAACCGCGGTGTACACGTGTCTGTAAAGGTATGACCACCTAGTATTAACATCAGTATGGCAAAAGTGGTGTGGAATATCAATCTGTCTGTGTGGTATCCGTTTTATTTCAACTGAAAAATACGATTTAATTAAGTTATTGTAATTTTCGTTGTTTTTTTTTTTAATCCTATAACCGTTTTGATTTGTATTAATTGGAAAAATTGACATAAAAATTCATCATAGGACAAATTCAGCTCCTTTTGTTGTCCATAACTTTAATGGTCTGAGATATTACATTTTTCTTGTACCGATTATTAATTTGAATTGTCTCCCTTGTATTAGTCTATGCTTCTTGTTACAGAAATGATGGGCGATGTAATCACACAGTCACCTGGGACTACCATGGGTAAGTTGTTAATATAACAAAATCGCTAATTTCAGTAATACAAATCGATTGACATACATTAAACCATACCATAATCCAAGTGTGTTACTCACACCTATCCCCGCCAGTTTGAATAGTTGATGTTTGATGCGACAATTACTTTATGGAATGACGTGGATTCCTATATATCGAGAATGAAACCATTGGGTCTCGAATTCGAGATATCCAAATATATATTTCGTCATCATATATTTTAGCAGCGAGGGCAAATGCAAAGTTGATAAAATTATCTTATTTTTCATTATTGTATATTTTTAGTGGCACCCGCTGTGGAGCTATCCATAGAACCTGACTTCACATCCTTGTACGTGTTGGCTGCTGTTGTCCCTCTGTTTTTTGCCTTTCTCATCATCTTAATATGTTTCTACAGAAAAATCGGACCTAATAAACCTACCATGGTTATCAGGAAAAACATTTGCCGTATATTGAACGTCTTTAACAGAAGACACAATGACCAAACGTTTGTTAAACAAAAGGACCGCCTAACGTATCATAAAAACCCCAGGGCAAAGAACAATAGTCAAGCAGATGCGTCTCTTTTCGCGGACAGACTTTCTGTCACGTCACTTTTGAGCGGACAAGAATCGCGATCGTTTCCAAGCCTATGCCAGTCTACGGAGATACCACCAATCCGTAACGAACCACCTGCCAACCCACGGACTCCCCGAACGTTACCTGAAAGCACCACCCAAGGCCACACAGATTACTACCAGATCTCAAAACCAATCAAAGAGGTTGGAGACGAAGGTCTTTCCATTCACGTTGATGGTCACGTGCTGAAACCTAGGGAGATCCAACCCAGACAAAACGGCACGGTCAGCTCAACATGATACACCGATTTTGCTTATGGGGGAAGATTAAAACACTAATGTGCGTCAGCGAAAAAAAGTCGAGTTAGGAGACAATGTATAACGTTATTAACTCTCTTTTTCGGTGTACAGACTTAGATGTATTTTGAGAAAAAATTCGATTTTTTTGTTTCGTTTTTTGATGAATTAATGATACGCCTATAGCTGACCATGATTTTTCCAAATCATATATGTTGTCAAATGCCAGGCTTCTCATGTGAAAATTGTTTGAATAAGAAATTTTGTTAATCCACCGATTCATACATTTGAATACATATCGTTACCTGTTTTCTTTTGAATGGTGCCAGTCGTTGCTTGTTGCTTGTATTGGTGGGTTCAGAGAACGAGTTTAGTGTATTGAGGCGGCCAGTGTCCTGACTGCATTAGGGGTCAACAATTTAATTATATGTTGATTCTAATGATGATTTGTTTTGTGTAAATGAAGTGTCAAGAAAAAGAAAAAATCAAAAACATTGTAATTTTAACGTAAACAAAGCAAAACTTGTCTGAAACGCCCTTCATACCGAAACGGTCCTCCCATAATGAGGCACCGGACGAACATTCCCCATACGCTTGGATCCGCCTCTGGTTTGTAAGAAAGTGTTTCAATGCGGGCATTAGTAGAGAAAAAACTTAAATATTCTATCGAGTAATACCGTGCTTCATACATCTCTTTTTTCTAGATTAATTTGTGTCTACACTCTGTGTTATCACCAATGAGGGAAACAGAATTCCATTGTCATATAAAATACACTATTCTAAACCAAGTGCTATGGGTTTTTTGAACATATAGTTAGCCATGTAATTCATGTTGTGCCGCGTTTATATAATTTTATATTCATGTGATATTTCTTATTTTTCATCATTAAAATAAATTTATGACAGTTATGTTTTTATTTTATTTTATTTTATTGAAATAATGTTAGAAGAAATCAGTAATCGCCGATGTAAGTAAGAGATATTGAATATATTTCGTTAACTTCTTCATTTTATTAGAAGTAATTTAATATCTCTGTTAACTGAGCGGTATCTTAACCAACACTGTGTTGTTTAGGGAACACGTTTTGTTTTCATAGATTTCCCGATCACTCATAGTTCAGTTTAGAGACATATTTCTCTAAAACCTTTCAAGAGTGAAACTAAAACTCGGGACTGCCAACAGTCAACGTCATGTAGTCAGCTAATTGATTACGGTCTGTCCATGTACACTGATATACACAAGGTACTTTGACCATCCATTAGTTGGTTGAGTAGCTGTGAAATCATATCCTTTGTTGATAATAATGTTGCGGTTCCCGCAGCTTAAAGTCACCATACTATTAATCAATCGGCGTCCAAACCACACTGTAAAATATGTCAAGCTTCATGAACGTGATGCATTAAGTCATTGGCATATTTTCAAATTCAATTCTTTGAAAAATTCTTTGGTGAGAGTGTATAATCTTATAGCTGTCATATTAGGTCAAACGTCATGTATAGCATTCTTATAAGTGTTAATAATCATGAAAATATCTTTTAAATTTTACCTTAATGTGGCCTTAAGCTGAGGAGGCTGTCAAATACAACCGCGTCCTGTGTTACAATTATCGCACCTGTGACAATATAAGAAAAATCTGGGAAAACATTATTTCAAATACTGATTCGAGATTCAATGTTTCCCAAACGTTCTTTTCCGTTGTGTATGGTGGTTAAGAGGTTAGGAAACGGTTTAGTTGAAAAATGGAAGTTTCTCTAACAAACTGTTGCCTTTCGGGACAAACCCCAACTACAGGTCTACAGGATGAATCAAGAGGAAGAAACTTATGACAAGCTCATGAAGTACAACACCTATATTTATCGTCACGAATCTCCTTATATATTAACTTTAGCTACCCTACACGTTTCCTCTTGGCAGAGGGAGTCTCGAAAAAAATAATCAATTTTAACAACAGGGGATCAATTCTCAAAGTCAGGTCAGCATTAAAGGTAATTGTTATTTCAAACTATTAAAAATGAAATTTATTACCAAAATTGAACACGTTAATTTAAAATTTCAGCTTGTTATCACTCTTGAGTTTGGAAGGTAAAATACCAACAAGTTACAACAATGTCTCCAGATACATCTGTATATACTGTTTCCAATTCCTGTTCTTAACCTTTCAAATGTTTCAAATGTACTGTTCATGGTTTAAGCTACATGTAACTTATATACCTGTATATTGACTTCATTGTTTCTATTCGGTCTGGTTATATTTCACGTGGTTTTTTTATTAGATACTTGAGTGGCAGATGGAGAATTAAGAATTATGTGACTTTTATATTAGAAAAATATACATGGTCTCGGAGAACAGAAACTTTCTTTATCACATCAGTACTTCAACATTATAATGTGAACTTTCCAAGTATACTTATTATTTAAATGGATATAATTTTATCTGAAATCAAGTTATGCATGATATTGTTTATGTAACATTACGCAAACAAACATTTATCATTAATGATGTTTTTCCCCTATTTGATATGGAAGATTTAATATTCTGCAGAGAATCTTAACATTTTTTCATGGTGATTAAGAGTTTAGGAGGTTCTTATTCCGAAGTGTATGAAGTTGTTTATAACTGTTGTTTATGGTGATTAAGAGATTATGAAGTTGTTTATAATTGTTGTTTATGGTGATTGAGAGATTTTGAAGTTGTTTATAATTGTTGTTTAAGGTGATTAAGAGATTATGAAGTTGTTTATAATTGTTGTCTATGGTGATTAAGAGATTATGAAGTTGTTTATAATTGTTGTTTATGGTGATTGAGAGATTTTGAAGTTGTTTATAATTGTTGTTTATGGTGATTGAGAGATTTTGAAGTTGGTTATAATTGTTGTTTATGGTGATTAAGAGATTATGAAGTTGTTTATAATTGTTGTCTATGGTGATTAAGAGATTATGAAGTTGTTTATAATTGTTGTCTATGGTGATTAAGAGATTATGAAGTTGTTTATAGTTGTTGTTTATGATGATTGAGAGATTTTGAAGTTGTTTATAATTGTTGTTTATGGTGATTGAGAGATTTTGAAGTTGGTTATAATTGTTGTTTATGGTGATTAAGAGATTATGAGTTGTTTATAATTCTTGTTCATGGTGATTAAGATATTTTGAAGGTGTTTATAATTGTTGTTTATGGTGATTAAGAGATTATGAAGTTGTTTATAATTGTTGATTATGGTGATTGAGAGATTTTGAAGTTGTTTATAATTGTTGTTTAAGGTGATTAAGAGATTATGAAGTTGTTTATAATTGTTGTTTATGATGATTGAGAGATTTTGAAGTTGTTTATAATTGTTGTTTATGGTGATTAAGAGATTATGAGATGTTTATAATTGTTGTTTATGGTGATTAAGAGATTATGAGTTGTTTATAATTGTTGTTTATGGTGATTAAGAGATTATGAAGTTGTTTAATTGGAACTTGTACGTTCTAGTAATAACCTATTGATGGTAAGGGATACATGTGCAAGGAGGTAACTGAAACAAGGTGGTGAAGTCGTGACAGTTTCCAAATTCATTACACATCTATTTTAGTGATGGATGTCCTACATTTCTACTTTCCTCCAATAAACTTGCAATCATCTATTAGGCGAAGGGAAGCAACTCGAACAGATTTGGTTTGACAGTCAGCACCCAATCGTCAATGTATGGTTAGCTTAGCGACACATTTAACGCTAATTATGGTTTCATTAATTAGATTTCTCTCAAAATTGATTTTAATCATTTAAGCTATATATTGTTTAACACTTTTAAGTTTTCAACAACCTCATGTGACTTACATAAGACGTTATCCACACTCAACTAGAGTTGTTATATAAATACATTCAGGAAATACCCCGTAATTTCTAAAAAAAAATAAATAAATATAATAATCCATTTTGACACCAGCACAGGTAATGGTGTCTCATTGTAATATATGCTATATGATTATATTTTATTCCTACATGTTAATCAAAGTAAAATTACATATATACTTTTTGCAATGCATTTATTTGGTTACGTTTTCGTCAATTACGGTCTGAATCGAAACCACGTGATTTATGTACTAGACGTCGGGAAGGGAAGGGAAATCACCAGAAAAGTACAGCAATGTTTCCAGGTAAGGTTGTATAATATATTTGTTACAAAGCCTTTTCAGCTTTTAAAATGCACTGTTCATTATTGTAGAAGTTTTGAATATATGTAAATGCGATTTTTGTTTCTTTTGACTTCTTTTACTTGTGAGGCAAATGAAGAATTACGTTACCAGAAATATACATTTCCTCGGGAAGCCAGTACTGGCTATATCACTTTAACAGTGACTCTTCAAACTGTTTTATTATCTATGTACATAGATGTACAATGCATCTTAACCTTAAACCAAGTTATAGTATGCAATATAACGTAAACAAAAAGTGTTTAATGAGTTATGTAGTTTCCTGTTTAGTATTCTACAGAAGTTCTTTACTCTTATTTATGGTGATTAAGACTTTTTAAAGCTGTTTAGATAAAATATGGAAGTTCTTATAATGAACTATGATTTGCATTCTATCAACCACTTGGCCTAAAGGATGAAATTAAGGAGGAAACTAGGTGGTGACTTTTCAGTAAGACTCACTATGCCAAATGCATAAAAGCATACATGTCTTGTTTAACAATTGTTAAAGTCTGGTTCGCTTAGAGAAACGTTAACCCTAACGGTCAATCGTTATCTAAATTATATCATTTACAATAAAGAGAAGAATGATCTTTTTTTTTTAATGATACATTGTATATACATTATTAATTTTTGCAAAAGTTTTGAACCACCTAATCTGATCGACGAAAGACATTTTCACATGTAGTATAGCTACACATGTAGCGGAAATACCCTGCAGTTCCTGATTAGTTCTATTTATAGATTCAGAAATATCAAGATATTATTCAGAATGAACACCGTCTCGGGTAATGATATCTTTTGTTATATGTATCTTAAAAGTTAACATTGTTTTTTACGAGTATATACAAATTGTATCCGTTCATTTTTAAATGTCTTTTATTTGGTTAAGTATTTGTCGATAGCGTTCGTATTATTGACCTCCATAAATAGACAGATGAACAGCTAATGATATTACCCTGGAGTTAAGAGGGGAATCACCTGAAATTTACGTGTAAAGCATGTCTACAGGTACAATGCGTATGTTGTATTTATCTCTCATTACCAACCTTTTTTAACATTTTAAATTCAATGCTTATTGTTTAAACTTTTTCAAACTATTGATTTGATTGTTACCGTTTAACGGGCTGTTTATTTTACAGATGGTATTTCATGCTTTGGCGCTACTTGTCAGGCAGGTGAAGAGTTCTGTGACCATCTCTCACGATTCTGTATTAGCTGTTCTGCAACTGCATGGAAAAAATTATGTTTCACATCAGATCACATATACAACTGTACGGATTATTGTCGAGGTAAGAGTGACAATGACTCTTTTCCCCTTTTCTTTTGTGATTTCAACTTATTTCATGACAATCAAAGGTTTTGTTTTGTTTAATTTTGTTTAACGTTGATGGCAATCAAAGGCCTTTGTGCATTAGATTTTAGCTCCAGGGGAATTTATTCTACTACATGTGGTTAATACCGTATTTTATGATGAGTGTGAGACACTTAGGAACATATGTATCGATCGAATATTATCATCATTACCTTATTAGCATCAGCTTGGGCACAACTAATTTTTTTCATTATTATTTTTTAGCCTTGGAACTGAAAAACAGACCCCCAAACCGTAAGTCCAAAATAATAGTTGAATGTTTCGAAAAATGATATTGTGTTAAAAAGCGCATGAAAATGCTGAAAAAAATGTTATGCATGAGTGTTAAAAATGATTTACCCTCCCTCTAAACAAACTCCCGAAATTGTGTAAGACTACTGCTAATACGTTGCACCACGTGAAAAAACCCTACTACAAATAGTATATAGTATCCTTGTTTAAAGTGTTCTATTTATAGATCAGAATATCGAAACTACCTTTTTGTTCGTCGGCGTTATACAGGACGTATACTCGTTTTTAGTCCATGATCGAGACAAACTTCGGTGACTTAGGCGTTTAATAGTACCTCCAAGTGTGGATACGGACTCCGGCAACATCTTTCAAATCACACAAACTATACAAATACAGTAAGGTCGCAACCATTATCCTATAATGACTGAAACACATATTCTCACACAATAACATAGGACCGTAAACACGTGCCTGTGACATAGTCGTAATGGTAAAGTAATTGAGCTCACCGACACTCTGACTATTATCGATAATTTTGAGGAAATTACAAAAAAATTGTTAAAACTTTTACATCCGCAGTGTATTACTTCCTTGGTTATTTTTAGTGACACGTTATTTCATTGGTCTCTTTAGCACGTGATATGCACACGTCATTGGGAATTCAAAACCAAAAGTTGCTTATAAAAATCAGCTGAAGACTTAAGTCGGATTAAATCTTAAATTATAGGTCGTGCCATTAGGAAAATGATTAGTTTTACAATAAAAAAATATGTTGAGAACATAAAGTCCATTAAAAAGTTTTTCCTATAGATACTTCAATATTCATAATGTAGTCCTACTTTCCTTCACAAGACGATATTTCAAACCTATATATATATATATATACATTTAGTTCCGAATGATTATCATGCAGCAATTTATCTCAATTCACTTTAAATCATGCTTTAATCTCCCGCTGGTTATTTATATACATAAATAACCGTTGTTGACATATATTTCTTTTGTAATGCTTTAAATGAATATTCATCATTCTAAACATATGATATTAGTATGGTATGATGCATATTCGATACGCTTTAAATCCGATCCTGACAGACGGTATCTAAAGCTAACCAATAGGCCTAGCAAACTGATTCTTAGTTTGGTATATGAATGGTCTATTTTTTAAATTCAGGGGTTTCATCTCAGCTTTTAGCTTACCTTAACGTGTACAGACAATAAAAATATATATTCCAAGCTATAAATTTGACCCTCTTCGTTAATAGAATGATCTATAAGAATATGGTTCCACTGAATGCAGCTACATGAAATGTATTATGCGCCAAAGTCTGAAACGGCTATTTATTGCTTTTCCTGCGATATATTTGAAGTTTTTATTCACTGCGATATTTATAGAAAGTTTAACAGTTATCTGATTATGAAAAAAATAACCAGAATTATTATATAATGAAATACTGAGAAAATCTGTGGAAACTACCCACCGTTAAAGGAAATGTAAGCTTATCTATGGAACGTTGCAAAACAGAGGCAGGTCAATGTATAATGTTGGTGAAACGATTATCAAAACAATGATATTAATTGTGATGATGACTGTTACGATCTTTATAACAGCACCTCAAATTAAATTAACACGAGTTCGATTTTGTTTTATCGTACGACACTAATTTAGAAACACGATCTAGACCAGTGTTTTCAAACCAAACATTTATCTCGGTAGTGATTTTATCAACTTAAAACACACACGGAAGAGTGAAAGAATTCTGTTATTCGCTACAGTAACAAATGATAATGGATGGGTCGATAATAAGGTTTATACCTCCAAGCTACTTAAAAGTTGTTATAGCGTTCAATTAAGTGACTTCGATTTTTTATCCTTTTAAAATGATTGGTTTTTAAATTGTAACTATAGCGGAAAATAAAGCAACTCACCCCTTTATATTTTACACATGTACTATGATCTTAATTTGTTTTTATTTACAGAGCCGGAAGCATATCAAATGCCTCCGTTGCTTATTGCAGTGATAGCGGTCTCACTTCTGGTCACCATAGGGATTGGAGTTCTTGTAGGAGCGTTGTTTCGGAAGTATTTAATTCGGATTAAACCTCTTTTACCATGTTTCGTTGACCAAAACGGAACCAATGAAACTATACCTGAGAACACAGACAACCATGATGACGAGGCCGAAGTAGTGCTACTAGAAACTCCTATCGATCCACACCCTGTTCAAGTTACCGAAGAAGAAGCAACTGAACATAAGTCCAAGGATTACCCAAAGTTCGGTCCTACTGCTCTTAAAAATCACGAGGAAGCAAAACTGATGTAAATAAATCGCATAAAGGTGGAAAGCATGGGGGGTTGGGGTGGGTGTGGGTGATGGATCCCTGTACCCGCTTTTCACGTTTAACTTGTTTGATACCATCACCCTTTTAACCCCATGCCCAATCACAACCCCTTCTCCCACCACCTGTCACAACTTCAGATCCGCCCCACGGCCACGTTCTTAAAGGAATGGAAACTTGAAAATTTGATTAACTTTCTTCCCTTTTCATTCACGAGAAATCTACATATATCACTGTGAACGAACTTTGTCATGTTGATTAATCTGTGGACTGTTCCAGACGAGATGTTATTTCCCTGTGTGTTGAAGGACGGAGGTTGTTATTGTGAGAGAATGATACCATATTTGTACAGATGTATGTACAAAAGACATTCACTTTTACCATGCATGTTATCCCAATAAAATTTGAGTTTGTAAAGGACTGTACTTACTTTCCTTCCCAAACGTCTATTTTGTTCGCAATTCTGTATACTTGAATGATGATGCAAATAATTATTTTCACATATAATTCACGTCCTTCTTCTCTATAAAAGCTTCAATAAAACGAAAGTAGACAAGTGGATGACTCTGATCGATGTAAAGACCGTTTGGTTACTTATGATTTACATTGTTACTTAACCAGCAGGAAGGAAACCAGTGTTACATTTCCTTGTGTGTATACATGCACACGACTATAAGCAGAAACACCATACTCGATACTCCAGGGGTATGTCATGGAAAAATAGAAGGTTCATTTTATAACAGTTATCTCCCTTGCTATTGGAATTTCTATCAAGAACCACAATGGTATATCATATACATTGATATGTGTAAATGCATCTACATTTGCTTGCAAACATAGAAAAGTGTTCAGAGTTGTTCAGACTGTAAAAAAAACCTTAATCCTTTAAGTATGTTGAATTGCCATGCTGAATTAGGATGATTTCCCAATGACTTGGTATTCTTAAGCATATATATCATGGTTTTTTTATTACTAGATATGGTATAATAGAATTGTGAAAATTCAATATGAGATTATCTCAGTACACATCACAATACCCATCACCTAGGCTGTGCGGGGGCTACGCTGTTCCTGTGTTTGAACACATTAATATCTGTGTGATTTAGGTTTTACATGGGACTCGGTGAGTAACATCATTACACGTTTAATCAATACATGTTATATTTCGTTAATTGACCAAAACGCACTAGTACCGTGACTATTCCGTACAGGTTTAGGGAAATATAAACCTTCTGTATCCCACTGCATTTTAGCACATGAGACGTCCAATGCGGGGTCTCTGTTAATAGTATCGCCATCTGTTTAGGGGACATCGAAAAAAACAAATTAGTTCTGTTTGAAGTTGCTTTCCTATGCACCCTTTTTCATGCGAGCTTGACTGCTACAAGGAAGAGAAGATTCTTTATATTAAGTTTTCTTGATATTTAGAACAAATTGGAAGCATTATGTATATATATATTCTGAATAACAGATCAAAGATGCTTGTTTAATTATTAACCCATTGATCATGAAAGGTTAGATAATTATATGAATAGTGAGTTGCATTTTGATTTTTTTTCTTTGTGTGTGATATGAACTGTTTGTATAACTTTGTATGTCCCAATAATTTATATAAAGCTGTTGTTAATTTTAATTGTTTATTTGTTAAGTATATACATATATGTAATATATCAGTTGTTCAATTTTATGTTCCTTTTCAATTATTTAAATGGTGCTAGTCATAAATAGTTGAAACGGAATCGACTTGTCACGCCAGCCTATACTATGTTAAGTGTGTATATATGTTAAAACATTTGTACTGTTGAATCATTAACAGCCAATAAAGTGATATGAATTGACAATGCCATTATTGATTTCAATATGTGTGTTTTTGATATGTATATTTTATTATAAAAAAAAATGTACATATTATGTATAGCAGAGTATAACAATCACAGACAAATATAAAAATATAAAATAGATTATAAAAGTCACAAACATATACATGTTATAGAGTATACATGTCAAACACAAATACATAATGGGGTATGAGGGGTCACAAATAGATACATAAAAGGGTATAACAGTTAAACACAAATACATAATGGGGTATGAGGGTCACAAACAAATATATAGTAGGGTATAACAGTCACAGGCAAATATATAGTAGGATATAATGGTCTCAAAAACAGCTTTGTTTCGTTATGATTACCCTTCTGTGTACCCTCACATATGCAAGGTGAATCTAAAGCCTTACAAATGTATCTGTAGATACGTTCTCACAGCATGCAGTTTGCATTGTATTGAACTGAACAAAAATCTATACCCGATACATTGGAGACTAAGGAATGCGCAGTTTTGATTGATTTACACCCATTCTTTCATGGCCTACATGCACAACACCAGTAGTGCACTTATCGGTTGTTACTGATAAGACTCTGCCTTACTTCCTTGTTGCACTTTCAGCCTTGTATCTCTGAAATATTATTTACCACATCTAAATCCTCCAAATAATACATATACACAACATGATATATTTTACAAGTTGAGTCCATTAGATTTCTAGATTTTTGCAAAGGTTTTAACTTCCATATTCCCCATATATGGTCAGGTAAACCATGAAATCTTACAAACATCTTTCTTACATTTAACAAAAGAATGTACTATCCCCCTGTTTATCCTTTAAAATATATTTTATATTTATTAATTAACTGTAATAAGGCACGTGCTTATTCAAGCTCTCTGCAATCTGACATACATGTACATGGATGATTATTACTACTTACTGACAGACAAAACAGACATTATAAATACTTAAATGCAGACAAAGAACAACAGACACTTCACTTCACATTACCATATTCAAACACACAACAATTGTAAGACACTACAATGCCATAAACAGAGAAACAACAAGAGAATATGCATTGCCTTTGAATATCAACAATATCTTACAATATACATTCCCTTTGATTATAGACAGCATCTTACAATACACATTCCAATATAGCAACAACAGCAAACAATAAACATTTAGTGTACATACTAAAAATATGCATTCATATCTACAAGCAACAACAGGCAAATACAATAACGACAGAGAATAACTATTCCCACATACAACAATTTAATGATGCATTACCATACACATGCAAAGGCAAGAGGGACTTTACATCCCCATACAACCATTACACTTATATGTATTGGCACAATTGTTATTCTTATATTTATAATACATTTTTCATATAACGTAAAAATCAATAAGGATACGTGATTTCCAAGGCACAGCATGCATAATGATTGGAAAAAGTTGGCCTTTGTTTTTCATTTAACTGCGCACAAATGTATTTTAAGTTTCTATGATATGATGTATACAAAATATTGCCTCCATATATATTTAAATATACGCCGGTTTCGTAGAATTTATTTACAAACATATTCTAAGTCATGTCCATGTCAATTGTTGTAACACACACCACCAGTTACCAGGAAATAAAGAGCTTGGACTGTTTTCAGAAATGCATAATTGTAACCGTTATCTATACATGTTACACTATTACGCTCAAGGAGAGATAGGATGAGGTCATTGTGGTTCACGGCCTGTTTGAGCGGAGGTATCTGTAATTTTGGGATTAAAGGAGTTTCAATTTCTTTTAGCTCGAGCACAATTTTCATCAAATAGTTGGTTCCAAACTAGGGTTGACCGAATTTTCTTCATTTTAAGAACCATCTCCAATTTTACGTGTTCAAGTTTACTCTGTCCATCCATTGAGCATGTTTTTTTTCTGTCATCCATTGGAGACAACAAACAGCACACAAATCATTACTTTGGTGTCAAAGAAATAATGAAATATGACGTCAAACATAGTTTTAAACGGGTGAGGTCATGTGCAAAGTGTACAAATGCTAAATACCGTTTGTTTAAACTTATAGTGTGTAATGCAAGGGAGAGGTGGGGGACCATCCCCTACAGTGTGGGTATGTAGAAATATCTTTCAACCGTTGGATTGAAATTTTCCAGCCCGGCTTAGACAAGAACAAGAAAATTACTTTTTGATCTAAATTTCTATGTCATATACTCCTTACCTTAGGGGAACATTTTTCTTTTTTTAAAAACAATCCTTTCAAACTTTTAATTCAGATGAAATAATCACTTCACATGCACAGAAATATCTATGTCTATTACTTATAGATATGCGTTTAGCTATATATTTGTACTTAATGCAAGTATTCTTCCATTTTCAACAAACAAATAATGGACATGACATAACATTGTAATGAAAGTTATTACACTCTTAAACTACAATGCTGTCGTTAAAGCGATGGTAAGAGACACTTTCATTACAAACAAATGACGAACAGAAATGTGTCTATCTTAATGTGATCTTAGCCTAAGCGTCAAACACCGGTTTATTTTGACCGTGATCATGCACTGCAATCATTGGAATACCGTTCGGTATGATATTGACCATGTGTCCGTGCCTGTACTCCAGGTCCATTCACCTCCGGGGTGAATATATCCACAGTTGTAGATCATATGTCAAGATTGGGCTGATTTCGGAGAGTATGCTCCAGGGACAATGGATATATTGTCTGTGTTTCTGACCATTGTACTTTCTTTTGGGCTCTGGGAATAGAACATTGTTAATGTATATAAATGATTATCTTTACATTATACACATTAACTGTCATTTATTTAATTCTTTTTAAATATAATATATAACAATGATACTTATAAAATAATCAAATATCGTATTATTTTTATTTGGTGAACACTAAGGCTAGGGTACTTTAAACAGTAACACAATGATATTTAAATATCTAATCTAACTCAATACACATTCAAAATTAATAATAATTCTTTTTGTAAGTCTCTCTACTTAGTGAAATATCATTTGTTTCACTGTTCTGCATTGATTGTTTCACATGATGTTTAATTATCCTTGTCTATCAGTGAAGATGTTTCATGTTTCACAGAGCATTTCCCCTCATCGATCCAACGGATCAATAGACCAGCGAATTTCTGACTGGCACAATTTTCAATATGTTCACATAATCTGTCGGCCAATATTTGACATTGTGATAAAAAAACGAGGGAATGGACGGTACTACAGGTGTAGAACACAGGTAATGTTTAGCCACATGGTCTACATATAGTAACACTGTAGAGATTAGGACTAGGTCTGGCCGTGTTATCAGTTGCCTGTGTGTACCATATGCATATTCATGACCACATACTTCTCCGGGCTCTATATCAAAGTCCGTGTACGGCTTCCAAGACCATTGAGAATTTCGTCGGACGTGCGGAAGAATGTAAGGTATTGAGATTGAACGGAACTGTGACAACACTTTGGGTGTTATTTATTATGGACTAACTTGTACTTGTAAGACAATTGATAGTTTGGTGGTCGGAAACGCACTTGATGCCTTGTCCCAAATAGTGCTTGGTAGTTTTATATTCGGAGACTATCTTGGCGGGTGGCCTGTCTTTACCTGTGTAACATTTTCTTGACTGTTTTACCTGTAACAATGACTGACGGAACGTTCCATCGGGCAGCGAGGGATGGATACCTGGACCCCCTCCGCCGGGCCACAAGAAAGGACTTGAACACGACGGACGAGGATGGCATGACCCCCACCATGTGGGCGGCGTCATACGGCAACATACCTGCCCTTAGGTTGATAGTTGGCCGAGGGTACGTATTGTCGACTCCGTCCGTGTCGAGATTCGAATATGAAAAGTTTGCACATAAAACTCCTTTACATACATACTATAATAAATAATAATATTTCATTTTCCATTTAATCTTTACAAGGTAAGTTAAAGGCAGTACACATATTCGGAATATATCTACATATATTCAGTTAAAATTCGGAATCTTTATGTATGCATATTATCTGATACATCGTTATGGACCCAGCAAGTCCACCTTCCTCAAATTATTATTATGTTTAATAAAGAGACTAGTATCCCTTATGCGACCAAAATCGTCAGAATTTAGAACATTGTTTAGCTGTCTTCATAAAACGGGGCAGATTTGTATAAAATAGTGTTAATTTGATAATCGACAAGAAACATTATTTCATAATCGTTCTAAAGCGCATAAAATCTAACAGCAGGTATATCATATTACAGAGTTACAGTGACAGTTGTCAACAGATTTTTTAATAATTATTGTCGAGGACAGAAACCAAGGAAGTTACGTGAAGACACTTTATTTCCTTCTTGAATGTAATAAATTATGCAAACATTAGTTTATTTCATTTACAAATACATTTTTAAACGATAGTTTTACATCGTAATGTTTGTTCCTAAAACGTTGATTTATAGATAAACGAAAGATTGCGTGAATAAATCACAGATACAAGTTTAAAACGATTTGTTTAGCAGAAACACCTGTATATTTAACAACAATTATTTTCTTGATGTTTTACTTTTTCCTTGTTTTCGTATATTGATCTATCCTAACAGTAGTAGTATCAAAGATATCAAATTATTTGGCGGAAATATTCCTAATTCAATATTTGCAATTCAATGGTCACGTCATTTAAACTTGAAAGTCTGATATTAAAATAATTTGGGTAATGACACTCTCAATATTTGTGTGTTGTTGTGCTCAGTTAGTTAAAAGCTGAACAGTGCATATATAAATAATTTAGATCGCTTATTAAATTTGAGGAAGAAAATCCTTATTGGATGAAGGTGTGGCTCAGGAAATCTTTCAGAAGAACAATAACCCACCCGATCAGATTCGTTCTGTATTCTCTCTTTCATATTTGCTCTTCTTTATCATAATGTATAGATTCAAAATGTAAAATGCCATTTTTAGAAACAGAATCTTTCCGTCTTTTAGGTCCCATGGTCTTAAAATAGTCTAGCTGGTTTGACATGTCTTTCATCTTCAAACCTAAAAAATATCATTTGCAACACTTTGACATTGCCGAACAGTTATATACGCAGACTTTAATCTTTAGATGTAAGACACATGACATATTGATAACCCAAATCTATTTCTTGGTAAATATGTGACACGGTTGCAGTATTTTATCGTTATTTTATTCAAGGAAAACACTTGTGTGGGTACATGTGATCGTTATCTGACGGGTATGATACAGACACCGTGATTCATGGATACAGATAAAAGTGGGCAGAACCGTTACACCACATACTATTGAATTATTCATTGCAGATAAAAACAACGTACTTAAATTATCTAGTGTTAGGTTACTACAACTATTTACCTATTTCCAATATCTAAACTTGATGCATTCATCAGATAACATTACAAATGGTTCCTTTTTTTTGGTTTAATTAAATTTAACTTTAATTAAGTCTTAACCCAATCTGGTTGTATTGCATTGCGATAATTTGATATCTTTTAGTTACATCTTGAATTTAGTAGGTTAGATAGATTTCATAAATATCTAAACATCAAAACAACGAACAGTACAGGTGTGTATGTGTGTGCGTCCAGGGTGGGGGGTTGATGATAGTTTCGACTCTGATATTGACACTAGATATCATTGGATGTTCTCCTGTTCTTTGACGTAATATTGATACCAATGATCATTGGTTGATTTCGGCTATTATATTTGATATTGAAAACAGTGTCATTGGTTGTTCTGTGTTTGTATTTTTCAGTCTCTGTTCCGTATGTTTTTCTAAGCCTTACTTACAATTATATTTTTACAAGAACATCAATTTACAAATAGTACACGTGCCATGGTAGTCTTTTAAAGTGTTTTACCACTATAGCGTTAGCATTACACACGTTAATATGTTTATCTACTGACATGATTTGTACACATACACTCTTTTTCGTATATCTTCATTAGTATAATTCAGGTAAAATTTTGTTAAAATATTGGGAGAAACCTTTGTGTAGTACAATCAGCAGGCTAGTTGTTCTACATGGGCTTTCTACAATCCATATATACCAACCCAAAGATATTGTTTTGAAAATTTGAATAAAAGATATTTTATTTATTGAATATGAAACAAACTTGATTTGGAATTTAAAAAATATCACAATAACCATTGATATACAAAACATCTTAACATATTCTTATATATTTATATCTAACAGCATTTTGTATTTTAAAATTTCTATACCAGTAGTAAAACTCGTGATGACGGGAAACATTTTTGTGATATCGTAGTGTCCTGATCAAACATTTTTGTGATATCGCAGTGTCCTGATCAAACATTTGAATTAAACAGTAAATACCAAGTCTGGTTAATTGTGACACGTTTCACTATAATTTATTAAATTTTAATAATGTTAACGACATATCTCGATGCTTTCATTCCAAATATTTCACTACTACTGTATTCCCTGTGAAGTATATAATATATCTCCCTCGTATAACAGTGTTCTATAAACTGTCAGATAAATAATATACATAATAAATATTTAAATAATACCGTTGCTAATTCAGAAAGCTAGTAACGTTTCAAACCAGTATCACTAGGCAGTCAAAGACACACCCATAAAGTGTTGGCAATTATGCAATAAAAGTAAAGGTGTGCCTTGCCATAAACACCGTTTTCATCGGCATGACATACCCGTTACCAGTGATTTTGATTCTGGATACCAACAATATATCATTGAACATCTTCTTGAGTAGTAATACTGCACAGATGTTCAATAGTATTTCCTTTAATGTCTGATGTTGACATTCTAAATATAGATCGGTTGGGCGGATGAGTGGAAGAGGTCGAAAAACTCATTGAATTCTTTGGTATGGTATAAATAATTAACATGACTACATCATTAGATTACCGAGTCTCGTGGTGCCTTGGGAAGTTACCACGAACCGCTAATATTTCTATGGCGGATCATTAGTGAACTAGGGCACTATATATTGTACCTGAGTGGTGTATATAATGATAGAACTAGCCAGGGAATTCATAAAGATGTGAATTTAAGAGAGGAATTCCACTTTAACTTTGAACAAAGTGCCATGGTAGAGCTGCAATACTTGTGTGTGAAGTAATAGCATGATCGTTTCCAATCAATAAAGCACTACTTGATGTTTAAGTAATGTTCTTGGTTCAGTACAGTGCAATAAAAGAAAGCCTCCCGTAGATTCAATGTCCCAGCACGCCTGGCTGGTATTGGGCAAGATGCTGTAAAGGTGTTTCGTAATAAACACAAAATAAAAGTAGATTTTTTCACGATGACATTTTGTATAATACCCAGAATTCATCATGTCTTCTTATTATGTAATTATAAAAAATATGAAATCTTATATACCTGGTACACATTTCGTTTATTTATTCTTATTTTTATGAAGAAACATTGAACAAAAGAAGAGAGATTTTGTCACTGTTTTTACCTGTATTTACCGAGACACTATTTCTTACTCGTTTTCTGACTCGTAAACATACTGCATACTGCTATATACTCAATTGTCTGAGTGGTCGTCGAAAACTAAATCAAATCTGAAGCAGGCTCTGTATCTCTGTACAACCTATAAGCAGAATAAGACAATAAAATATGTTACTAAACTAAAAGTATTGTATAGGCACCTTTGATCAAAAGATAACATCGCTCATGTACACGTGGCTGATAAAGTAGATATTTCATAGTTATATTATAGCATTGCAGAAAATATAGACCAAGCAATTGATTTATCATTCATTTGTGTTTGCTAAAACATGTAATTGTGATTCATTTAAATAGTACCTATGCACAGCATCATTATCATTTACATACCTATTTATAGACGTGTTTATGTGTTTAGAAATGCTTGTTCGACAGGGTTAATACGGTAACAGATGTGTGTATTCAGCCTGTTCACCAGAGATAAGACTTTTACCATGTCATTTGAAAATCAATATTTCCACGAACAATTTTATTGCAGACCACATGCTTCACATGTGTTGAGGCCAGTTCAGGTACATGGAACTGAATACCTTGATAGGTGAATCACAATTTAGTAGCAGGTTCAAATGGCTAATATAAATTCACTACTCATTCTGTCTCATTTTTAACACATTTATTTACATAGCTCAAACCTTGTTTTGTCCGACTTCCATAATATTATAGGTAACAACATGTTATAGGTAACAGCAGGTTAAAGGTAACAACATGTTATAGGTAACAACATGTTAAACAAACCAAAAATAATGTGTGGTCAATGTAATTTCTATTCCATGTTAGATATTTGATAATTTTCATATCTTATTAAATACTTTTTCAACACCAATTATGCCTGTATTTCCGATGCAAAGCTTCTTAATAATTTTAATAATAAGTAGAAGATGGACTTTCATATTCGAAACCTTCATGACAGAAATAATTCGAGTTATTTATAAAATATTTACTCCAATATGTATCACCTTGCATCATGGTTAACGTATAAATGCCCAGAGTATGCATTTCAATCCTTGCATGCTGAAATATTGCTTTAACTAGTTTTAGGAGTCTCAGGATTACTTTGCAACAATCAGCTCCACATCATTACCAAATTGTTTTTTGGAATAGAGATGAAAAAAATAAAATATATATATACCATGATTATAAACATTTAACGCTAAAGTCGATGCGTCGATGCTCTCGAGTTTACATGTACCTCATGGATAACTCCTCCAAGTTATATCTCGCAGTAACCTTTACCACTGACACGTCACATATTCATATACATAAGATTCTCTTACACTGATTAGCGAAAAATAATTTCCGCACTATATATATATTATACTATATCGATCATAATCAATACTTCAAAAATTCATATATCTAGATAAAAATGTTTCATAAATATATGTTTTATGAAGTAATGCTTTCTCACAAAACGACCAGTACCATTATGACATGACTTGATCAGTCCCACGACAGAGTGTTTATTGAAACACAATGATTTCTTAGACCAAATTTATTTTTGCCAACTTAGGATATTAATATTTTTTTTATTTTACTAAAACAAAAGAATACATTGCATTGTAGCAGAAGAGGCTTTTCCTTCCGGAACATGTGGTATTATCCTTCTTGTTCTTTCACAAGATTCTCCGTGTCAATTTGTCCTGTGTCTACTTTTTGCCCTAGAGTTATCGATTTTGAGTCCAAATAATTGTTTATTGACACTTCGGTATTCTCTCTTGGGTGTTTTTTCATCCAATACCTTTTACGTCAACATGTGATGTGATGTGCCCAAAATTTCCAAAACACGACATACACAATCAATCTTATGTATCAAACTATAATCCACCATCACCTTTCATAGTAATGTTCGGGCCTTCATAGTCTTAAAATAAGTCATTTAACCAATCACGCATCCGACATTGCAGTGCTGTACACTGTTCTGCCATCACCTTCCATAGTAATGTGATGTGTATTGAATTCTAAAATCAATGCTACATAAGTTAAGTGCTATTGTGATGTGGTATACTTTCTTTAGAATTACAAAAGAAACAATAAGACACTTTTTCTATACTCTTCAAACGATATTTTAAACACATGTTCATTCGAAATAGGGTCATGTGTATACCATTCGACTTTTAAGATAAACCATATATTCTATTTGGAGCTTCATATGGACAAAGCAGTCGATATATCGGAGTTAATATATCTAACATTGATTTGTCATCTTTATAATTCGACTTCGAAAAAAAGCGAAATTCTGTTATTGGAATTATTTGAATATAGTTTACTTTCACACATCCTGTGTACCACGTGTTACACATGTGACTGAGTATCACGGATTGGTGGGTGTGGGTATCAGTCCAGTATCAGCTAGTATTTAGTAAAGGAATGTCTACCTAGAAATGACAGCCCTATCCTTAACGTCCTCGAATTCATATCGATAGTGTCAACTAGTATCTACTTCCGTACAGATTGTGGTGACTAATTATAGAAAATCATTGATTGGTTTAGCGAACTGTCCATTCACTACATTATACTACGTAGTGATGATGCGCCAGGTGTATTGACAGTCGGGAAGATGACACGTTTAGTGTTTCATTCTTTCTCAATTGAATTCAACCAGTGTCACATAAGTTTGAACATAAGAAGTATACGAGAAATTGAAGGATCATTCAAAAAAAAAAAAAAAATGATATGAAAGGAAATGTTGTGGGCTGGCTTTACACCTTATTCGGGTCTGAACGCACACATTAATATTCAAAGTAATCGATGATATTTGATATGAAATAATTGAAATCAAACGGGCCTAATTTAAGTGAATCCTTTATAAATGTATGAATATATGTATTAAATGTTTGTTGTTACATTTTAATGCATATGAGGGAACAAGTTACAATTGCCGAAATAACATAGAATGCAAACATTTAATCAATATCAACATGTAATTAACAATACCAGTCTATATTTATCCTACATATTCATGATAACTTTGATTTTATCGGTTAAAGACATCGGCGGGCATCGTTTAATTATCAGAGGTCTGTCGAAGAGAAAATTATAATAACCCATAATTAAACTGATTCGATAAACGAAGCGTATGTTCAGAGGGCTAACACTTCTCTGTAAGTACAACTTGTTTAAAAGGTTCCTATCGCTCCTTTCACAAACATTATATCTTTCTTCCACAATTACTTTAACTTTGTTGTTATAGCTCTTGTTTATTGATTCTAAAATTTATAAAAAAAAAAACAATCGAAAACCTAATTTAAAGCATTTATTTATTAATTTATTTAAATTAGCTCGAGTTAGTTTACCATTATCATTAGCAGTTACTCGGTGTTAAACCTCTATGAAAGCCACACGTATTATTCTCTATCAGGATTGTTCTGCATATTGATTATAAAACTTATGGTTACTTCTATACTCTCAAAAGTGCTTCATATTCGTGATGAGAAATGGTTCTGACACAAACTTGTGAAATAGGAAGAGAACCATACACTATCGTCTATATCTTAAAAATATAGAATCATTCAAGCTTAAAGAGAAACATCAATATTCTAATCATTTTCAGTTGAAAACAAAACCATAATATTCACTCAATCTTGCATTTATATCTATTACTTACGATTATAGTTTTATTATCTATTTATATATATACGATAATGAGGATGTGTTCATTATTTGCAGCGGAACACAAAGAGCTGAACGATTTGCTGTTCACGTTATATATATTTCTCGAATAAATTCGGCAAGACATGTGTTTATTTACCAATTGCTGTGTTATTCCAAAGTTACATTAATATATGATAGTAACGCAGTGGGCAGTCAGAAATTAATGAAAATATTTATTATATTTATGGATTTGTCAGACAAGGACAGGATTTGAGATAATACCAAATGGCTGTCAAGTGGGTAGATTGAGGGTGTCATTATTTGTTTACACGAGGTGTAACGTAGGCCTTGTTTACACACCAGTTGCCTCCCTTTGTGATAAGGCCGTCTGTATCTCCACCTGAACCAGCTAGCTTACGTCAATGTTTTACCAGGTAGTTTTACCTGTGAAGAGATAACGCCCGGTTGTTTAGCCGAACTACAAGCCCATTGTTTCCCAAGATCTCCCTTATAAGTATAGAATAAAAAGGCTTGGAACGTTTCCCGGCTTTAGAAACAAACCTTAACGCGGACATAATAGCAAAATATTGTTGCAAACGGTTCAAGGTATTCGTATCCCGGAAAAAACAGTACACGGAGTGGTTACAGTTGGGCAGCAGTTAATGTTACAAAACGGCCGACAACATCATATTTCCAGTAGCCTGGTTCCAATATCTCTGTCAATTCCGCAAAGCATCGTACCCCATTCTAATGTTTGCCGGTAATATGTAAAAAAAAAAACCACACACATTTTGTTTTCAAACTTCCTCTTCCATATTCTTACCTTCTTGCTCTGGGACAACCAATTATTACTTGGTTTCAATTAACCGAATTTAACAGAAAATGTTATTGCGCCATAAAAATCTGTGAATAACCCAACCCGCCCTTTCTTGCATTAACAAGTTTCAATATTGTGTTAAAGAGAAGGGGAATGTTTTTGCAAATTCGGAGCTACTCAAATATGTGTCCATAATGATCGTCATCATTATGATAGCGCATGCGCCATTATATTGTTTGGATTTTGACGTCCCCGCAACAGCCAAGATCATAATACAGACGGATGTATAAGGAGACACCGCCAAAAAGAAAGATAACGATACTGAGAAAAGAAAACAAAGATACCAAATGTTGCAATCGAGACAGTAGATAAGTGTAGGTGTCTTCAGGATTCTCTTTACAAAAGACACAGAGGAACGCACCCGAGTCATCAGGTGCCCCATGTTAGTCGCCTCTTACTGCATCAGTTGGGTAAAGCAGGTGTATTCTTTCCCCGAACCTGCAAAGCTTACAAATGCACATTATATCTTCTGCTGAAAGGTGTACTGAGCAATATGACACAAACTAAGGTTTTAGGTAGGGGTACTATATCAGTCTACGTACATGTTTACTGTACTGAGCAATATGACACAAACTAAGGTTTTAGATAGGGGTACTATATCAGTCTACGTGCATGTGCACGTTACCACATTTAACAATCGTCCAGGCCGGTACCTGTAAACATATCTCTGACCGTCTGACATTACCGTAGATGTCATTGTCAGTGTACGTTACCACATTTAACGATCGTCCAGGCCGGTACCTGTACACCTATCTCTGACCGTCTGACATTACCGTACATGTCATTGTCGGGCTTTATAACACCTTGCCAAGGAAGATATAGCATGCAAACCTGTGCAGCTATATAGTGTGTTAGACACATGCAGAGTTACAGATAAGTGATAAACAGAGATAAAAAACCTCCAGTGTCAGATCTGTCAACAAAGCAATGAGATAAAAATATTGCCTGCTGTGAATTTCATCTGTTTTCCTGTGTAGTTTACACTTTTAGGAAACAGCAAAGTGTGCAACGTGTTACATAACCTCTCTCATTCCAATATAAACATGATACATATTTGTGTCCAAATACAAAATAATAGGGAATAGAAAAAACACAGAATTCACTTTGAGAAAACAATATTTCCTTAAATTTGGTACATGTACATATTTCTTTTCGAGCGATAAATAAAGCACGATCGTTTGACCTTCAACCAATGGACTGCTTATCGATGACACAATGTTTGACCGTTTACTCCTGCAGGCAATGAACATTTACGCACTACGATGTTATACAAATACAAAACACTAGTAGTTTGGATAACGAAACCTGTGAAAAAGACATAACTGTACAATATGATGAAGGTATATAACTGTACAATATGATGAAGGTATATAACTGTACAATATGATGAAGGTATATAACTGTACAATATGAGGAAGGTATATAACTGTACAATATGATAAAGGTATATAACTGTACGATATGATGAAGGTATATAACTGTACGATTTGATGAAGGTATATAACTGTACGATATGATGAAGGTATATAATTGTACAATATGATGAAGGTATATAACTGTACGATATGAGGAATAATATAACTGTACAATTTGATGAAGGTATATAACTGTACAATATGAGGAAGGTATATAACTGTACAATATGATGAAGGTATATAACTGTACAATATGATGAAGGTATATAACTGTACGATATGATGAAGGTATATAACTGTACGATATGATGAAGGTATATAACTGTACGATATGATGAAGGTATATAACTGTACAATATGATTAAGGTATATAACTGTACGATATGATGAAGGTATATCACTGTACGATATGAGGAAGGTATATAACTGTACGATATGCTGAAGGTATGTAACTGTACGATATGCTGAAGGTATATAACTGTACAATATGATGAAGGTATATAACTGTACGATATGATGAAGGTATATAACTGTACGATATGATGAAGGTATATAACTGTACGATTTGATGAAGGTATATAATTGTACAATATGATGAAGGTATATTACTGTACGATATGATGAAGGTATATAACTGTACAATATGATGAAGGTATATAACTGGACAATGTCCCAACTAAGACACCTATTTGTATTCATCTTCTTGGTGTTCCTACGAGCATTTCAACCTTCGTATTTGAAGAGATTAACTGTAAACAAGACCTCCGATATTTTCACCGATTTGCTGGTATGTTGATACCCTAGTTGTAAAGGAAATAGTCTCAGCCATCACCCAGCAACACAAGTTGACGTCATAAGTTCATTTGTCAAATCGTAAATGCTACTGATACCGGACAATGGGGTAACTTTGGGAATTTGCCCACTTGAGAGGGACCATAGATAGCTTTGTGTTCGACTACGTGCTGTGAAATTCTCTCTTTATCATCACATTTTAGCGGTCAAGTACTGCTACTGACCAAGCCTAGTGAACTTATCAGGTTGTGTATTGTCCAGAATATTACGGATAATGTTAAGGTACAGGTCATTTGGTAAAAGCCAAGATATTTAATAATATTTAGCATGGGAAATTGATAGGGTATGTATTGGTGATTTAATAATATTTGTTATTCATTGGTTATCTGCTATTTTACGACCGATGTTTAACAAGATTGATCAAATTGTTATATTTTACCACACATTTTCATAAGCTTATTGACTAAACCAATGCAAACAAAAAAAATGAAAATAGTTTTCAGACAGAAAACATGTAACCGGTAAAAGTCCTTCACAACGCTTGAATAATGTTCCTTTCGATTAAATAGGAAATTAAACAACAGGTGTTTGCCTTCTGAGACTTAATTAGTTTTCCAGGTAAAGACGTAAGGTACCCGAGAGAAAGGTTTAACTTGTACGGCAAGTAAACAGAACTAAAATCAATAGAAACGTTCGCTGGCTATATAATAATATTGTTTAATATTTGATGATCCTCTGACTTTTTGGAAGCATTAAGTGGAATTTCGTGTCGGATCAAACTATACATGATTCGTTACTCTAAATATTAGCACATTGTGTTCTAATATAAAAACCACATGTTTCTTTAATATAGCCAAAAAACTTTGTAGGAAGTACCTCAGCAATATACATAAAGGAAACGAGGGGAAACAGATCGGACGAGGAAAATAATTACTTTTGTAAACATGAGTTATAATGTAGGATCCTGGTACGAAATTCACCTTCTTTAAGTAAATACCGTGGTTAAACCCAAAAGTGGAATAGCGATATTTGCAATCAATACAGCGGTTGCATGCAATCGATTGATGCGATTTTAATTGGACCGCGGTACAGATTGTAAAACAGGTCTCTAGATCGTATTTTATATACTAGTAGGCACATAAACCCCAGTACCCAATTGCAGGCGCTGATTTATTGGGGGTTTACCGGGTGTATATAGTAGAAGGTGTTAATTCATGGTCATAATATCCTTATACTCACATAGATTACTGGATCACTGGAAATTACAAATGTAAATAACGTTTAATTATTTGTGTAAATAACGTGTTTACATGTATAGAATATGTGTATCTGTGCTATTAACGTTTGGACTGTTTGCATAGTAAGTTAAGTTGGGTGTGGATGCAGTTCAGTATGTGTGGATGCAGTTCAGTATGTGTGGATTAAGTTCAGTATGTGTGGATTAAGTTCAGTATGTGTGGATTAAGTTCAGTATGTGTGGATTAAGTACAGTATGTGTGGATTAAGTTCAGTATGTGTGGATTAAGTTCAGTATGTGTGGATTAAGTTCAGTATGTGTGGATTAAGTTCAGTATGTGTGGATTAAGTTCAGTATGTGTGGATTAAGTTCAGTATGTGTGGATTAAGTTCAGTATGTGTGGATTAAGTTCAGTATGTGTGGATTAAGTTCAGTATGTGTGGATTAAGTTCAGTATGTGTGGATTAAGTTCAGTATGTGTGGATTAAGTTCAGTATGTGTGGATTAAGTTCAGTATGTGTGGATTAAGTTCAGTATGTGTGGATTAAGTTCAGTATGTGTGGATTAAGTTCAGTATGTGTGGATTAAGTTCAGTATGTGTGGATTAAGTTCAGTATGTGTGGATTAAGTTCAGTATGTGTGGATTAAGTACAGTATGTGTGGATTAAGTTCAGTATGTGTGGATTAAGTTCAGTATGTGTGGATTAAGTTCAGTATGTGTGGATTAAGTTCAGTATGTGTGGATTAAGTTCAGTATGTGTGTAATTTACGTGGATGTAAGTGAGTAAATCAGTGTAAATATCTTTGTGTGGCATGTGTTAGTATGTATGTAGATTAAATTAAATGTGTCTGTAATTACGTTGTAGACTAAGTTTAAGTTTGTAGATATCATGACAGTAGTATATGTGTAAATTGAGTTCAGTATGTGTGTAGAATAAGTTTCATACGTGTATGTAAGAATAACAATGTACGTATGTTTATATAAAGTGTAAGTATATTTGTAGATTAAGTTAATGGATGTATGGATTAGATGTAAGTATGTGTGGATTGAGTGTAAGTTCGAAATCACATTAAGATTAAATGTACTTGTCTGCGTTTTGTATATTAAGTGAGGTATGTTGAGTTCATGTTTTAAATTTTGTCTGCTAGGTGTTATCTCTTTACTCCGTTACATAATTAAAGATTTTTTCCCATCAAACACAAGACATCCCTACACTTTGTACTGTTATTACAATTGACACGTTAAAGACAAAACGGAATAGTTTTGAAATAATTATTTGATTTTTCTAGATTAAAAATTACTTTTAAGTTATCCAATTAAAAACTATTTCATGTGTGAGTCGTTTTGTCCTCATATCTTTAAAGTTTTCATTGTCCTCTACGTAAATAATGAAATTTTACCGTATCAATGTGAACGTGACATGATAATGTCTGTGTATGTGCTGGGCTTGCTCTTACACGTCCTTCAAAACCGTTACGTACTAAAAAGATAAGTTACATAACAGCTGTTGCTGTGTTCTAGTTTGAGCCCCGTTATTACCTTATAAAGAGATAAGTTGCATCAGTCAATGTATAAAAAAAACTTTGTTTCATCGTTCTGAACGATAACTGAACAGGTTGTCTGAATACGTTGTTATCTAATAACGGTGCTTATTTGTAAGGGCGCATGTGTGTCTTAATCCACACACACACACCAAAAGAAATGGACGGGCCAGTAAACTTACATCAACAATCAAATCCATTATCTCAATTCATTTTCAGTTCTCTTAATTCATAGTTATCTCAGACCCAAAACCCTGAATACATCTTACTTCAAGTATTTACAAGTACTATGAAGAATCTCGTACAAATCTTTCAATATTTTATTCGCTTGCATTTTCCATTGATGAATATATGAGCACGGAGAAAATGAATGTTTATACTATACAACTATTGGGAACCCAAATATAACTTAGACATGCATATTCACCATTCGTACCTTGTGTCGTTGCAGGGGTGACCCCGACAAGATGGATTTGATGGGCTATTCATCACTTCACCATGCATGTAAGAGTGGTCACATCAATGCTGCCTCCTTCCTCGTCAACTACGGCGCTAACATATGGGCCATGGACAACGACTACAAGACGGCTCAGGACATAGCAGCTCTATGGGACAAAACGGAAATTGTTAAGTTACTGGACGACGCTAAAGCCCAACAACAATCTCTTAATCCTAGCATTGTCAAAAAACTCAGCGCCAAAGCCTTCGAAGACGCGGACAGAAACGTAAAGCGGCAAGAAAAACGTAACAAGGAAGCGCAGAAAATCGCTGAAAAGGAGGATTTAAAACGATTACAGCATACCGATCCTGATTTCAGACCTCCAACAAAAATGAATGTGTTTAAGACTTTGACAATGAAGTTCAAGTCAAATAATCGGAACTACACAGGAAATGGTCAAAGAAGTGTGCAGACATTTTCTGACATAGCTATCGGGACAAAGTCAAGAGGAACGAAAAAGAAAATATTACAAAAACAAATGAATGGTTTTGATACGCAATCAGTGATGGATTTTAAAACTAGCGAGTTTGACGGTGATGGGAATAGAACCCTGAGGTCTATGAAAGGTACAAATGGCTTCCGAAAGAATTCGGATGTTATGTATCTCACAAATAAAGACTCCGAAAGTAGTACAACTGCCTCTGGAAGCAGGCCAGCTTTGACAAATGTGTTTACTCTTCCAAAACAAAACAAGTGGAAAAGCGAGTCTGATCTATTTGACTCAGGTACCGGGTCCATCGATTCGACACACGGTAACGAAGACGAGGCTGACACTCCTGGAATGTTTAAGAACGCTCTGGGGACGTTGTCGTTTCTACACACACGTCAAGGTCTAACTGGAACCCTCAACGGGTTTTCAAAAGCGTCTTCATACGACTACCTGGATGAAATTGATGACGACATTGATAACCCAGAAAAGGGAAGTAACCGGAACAGCACAGGGTCCGACAGTATCGGTACTACAACGAGTTTAGAGGAACGTCTTCAAGGCCCGGTACCCTGGAAGGACGAGGACGACATTCTCAGTGATGACGACGAAGACCAATCCGAGTTTTCTCCCTTAGTTCGGTTCTTAGAATCTTGTGGACTCAGTAACTATACGCACATTTTTACGAACGAGGACACGGACTTGGAGGCATTAATGCTATTAACTGACGAGGACTTCACAAGGTTAGGCCTTCGGCTTGGGCCTCAGAGAAAACTTAAAGAAGCAATTAAAAAGAGAAAACAAGCACTTGACAGTCCTACAGCTTTGCTGGACACTCATCTTTGAACATTCGGGTTCGACTTCCCTTTGTGCTAGGGGTTAAGCTCCGTAGGAATAAGTGCTTGTGATCAATGCATTGCCTTGTGTAAAAGAACATAAAATACCAACGGTTTTAACCATTACTAATCGGATTTGATAACACGCAACAATATATGTTGTTCTATCTTTGCCAATTAATGACGGACTGTATTTCATGAAACTATTTGAGCATCAGTATTATTAAATAGTAATGCTCGCTCTTTACTAATGATAAAAAAATCGAAGGAGAGAAGTTACGAAAGAGCATATATGTGATGACCCTGTACATTATTTTGAAGATACTACTTATGCAAGTTTATCATTCTGCCGAATATAAAAATGCTAGTGTTTATGGTGGTATGACTGCATGTTATTGTCTAGGACAAGTCTACACACTAATACAATGTAAATAAGTGTATGTACAGTATATTTATATTCAGACATCTGTTACTCAGAAGGACGCATACGATTTCAAATATCACTCATTGATTTCTTTATTGGTACCAATCTCACCGCAACGCTTTTATGCTGCAATGATACGGCATGTGTGCTGCTTTTAACTCAAAAATATATAGATGCAACCGCTCGTGAGGTCTGAATTTAAGCATAACTCAAGCGTTTAATATATATATAGTAATTGAACGGCGTTTTTTAAATTTTCATGCCGGTATAAACGCAAAACGGTTACATCCATATTGCATGAAGCCCGCAATGTTTTATCCGAAGCGAAGACTCACATTGACTAAGGTTAATGTATGACGTCATAATTAAATCACGTGTCACGTCATGTGGGGGTTTCTGCTTTCATACTTCAATGAAATGCATTTCTGCTGGTAGTGTTCATATAGTGGGTTGCAGCGCAAATGTAAATAATACACGTGTGTGTATCTTGTTCTGAGACTCCAAAAACATAGAAAGCAGTGCATTCATTAGAATTACAATTCATATCATATCAGTCCTGTCACTGTTATTTAACTATATCACAATTGTATACATTTGTATATTTCCTGTTATTCAATTAACAGAGTTTGTATATAATGTATTGTCTGAAAGCTGACCATATGCAACTATCTATACAACATTTATAGCATCGCAGTAAAGTAGCTACCATTTAGTTTGGAATAGACGAGAAGCCTCATGCTCCGTTAGCCCAAGTTTCAAACTAGTTTTCTTTATGTATGTTTGAATAGATATTACTAGTTTCGTTATTATTTTATTTTTTGGGTTATAATAGCAACTTTTTACGCATAGAGGTTCAGTTTTAAATAAATTTCATTATTTATCAAGCATTTTGCCATGAAATTGACCGTTTATTTAAATCAGTAAGATTAAGAGAATCTATTCAAAACGATTTTACAGCTAGCATTAATCTATAATCTGAACATACGGCGTTTCTAGTAAAGCTGCCAGAGCCAAAGGGAAGCAACTCTCATATTGTTTCCAGAATGTCTAACAGCGTTATGAATCGTTCATATATTCAATCAATGTTATGGTTTACTTACTATCTTTATCATTTACCTCATCTGAATCATATGTGTGGGATTTCATAAATGATTTTAATGGATTACAATTGCTCTATTTTTATGAATAAATTGACCAGTTATTTTACAAACATTGTGGTTATATTGTTTTTGAATACGAGGGATATTCAAGGTTGGCACAATTAACAGCATACATGTACTTTCAATCTCCTTGAATCTAAGTTGAAGGATCCACAAGATGTTGTGAAAAGATATACATGAAACGAGTAATACAATTAACCTCAGGTTATGGAGCAAAATTTTCATTTGAAACTTTGTTATATTTAATATATTTATATGATACCATCCCTATCGCTAAATGTATACGATATGAATAGGAGACAAAGCAAGAGTTATGTAAATTCCTCGCAATAAATACACCAGGAGCTTCGTAAATGGAAAGTAACTTGAGCAAAGCAAACTAAGAGGTGCTGACATATAGGACGTAGAGAATATGAGTTGTGTAAATTAATGTATAAGACGAAAACTTTCGACATACAATAAAACATGGTTCTGTCAGTTTTGTTCTGGTCTGGTCTGGCCTCATTTAATGCTAATAGATCACTATATTTTTGAACTGATCGACACATATGTCAATTTCTTATAAATTTAGCGATGCGTCTATATAGCTTTTTTTCGAATAATTAATGTGAAACCTGTAATGAATTTAAAAGACGACGATGAAAGAGTAGCAGCGCTTTCCGACATACGGTGTTGATAAAGCCGTTATACATATTAATCCCGTCATGTGGGAAAAGTAATACATCCAGCTGTTTGATTAACACTGAAATGTACAAAAAAAACTCCAATTTCAACTGATACAGTCGATAATATACAAGTTTAACAAACAAAAGTACACAATCAATTTCCCCAACATATAACAGTTACGTGCTATATAGAACAGATGGACACTTGTGTGATTGACTGCAATTTTTCACCGCCTATCAACGTTACTTTATGTAAAGGTTTCAATTGATACATATGACAATTTTTAAACGCTATGCACAAAACATATATTCTATGAAAGTTTTCGAATGTGAATTGCACCATGCTCACACAAGTACTCGTAATGTTTGATGTCCCGCGCCTGACTTTAATTTGAACTTTTTCAGCTGTCGATAATTCTCTCAACATGTTTTTAACATTCAATGGACATGATGTGTACTTAAAACCAAATATGTATTTGTGCATGCGGTATTTGAAATACTGATTGTTACAAATTAATACACAACTATATACTAAGGAAACTATATGGATACAAATATAAAAGAAACACAGTTTATTTTTTTATTAAGTTTACATAATTTGTTAGTTTCGGTATAATTTCGATATTTGCTGAGTATTAAATCTCACACGGTTATAAGTTTTGAGTTGACAACTCATTTTAAGATCGTGTATTAAACACATACAAGTAGGTACTTGGCGTAAACCAGTTAGTGGTATTAGATATACTAGTGTCCATTCATATCAGTTTACGCCTCAATGCATGACAACACTGCATCGAAGTTCCATGTTAGCGACCTATAAATATATACATACATATCAGCTAAACGCTTGTTCTGTGTTAAGATACGGGACAGTTTCGACAGGTATATTGTTTAACTCTTTTGGCTTGATTATGTACAAATTATCTTTGCCGTGTATTTATGATAGGCTACCAGTTTTTTTTCTATATATACAATGTTCGAGACGACTTTGAGATATATATAATTGATTAAACTCTACCAGTTTATTCCATGTAATTCTACAAATAGTTCTATGTACGAGATAAATGAGAGCTTGATTTGAACTGTTCAGTATTTTTCTATGTAAAATGGACCTTTCCGACACAAAAATATATATAGCATATGTTATATGTTTCTCAACAAAGCATGTAAATTTGTCCCAGAAATATCCTCTCCATGAAGAAAGAGTTTATCATTAACTAGTTAGTTTCAAATTAATCAGAATTTGTCCTTTTCCGGAGTGCCCTAAATAGGAATACTCTCAGTGCATACTTTAAACGCATGCATGGTAAATTTCTGCTGTGTCAGTCTACAACGGGACTAACTTCAATTTCTCTCTATCAAATCGGTCACTTGACATTCGGAAGGCTGTCTGTTCGGAAGACCGTCCGTTCGTTATTCGTTTGATATCGTTTGTAAAGCGTCAATATTGAAGATAAGGAGGTGGTTCAGTTGATATCTGCTCGACCTGTTGACTAGATATATTACTTGACTTTTTAAATGATAATAACGAATGACATACGATCTGCTAGTAATGGTCCTTCGCATTAAAACATACGCTAGTCTGATGTGTATCTGTCATTTACATTTGACTATAAGTCACGATTTTTCCACAAAACAATGTCGCCAAACGGTGTAGATTTACCTGTTGCAATCATGCAATCAGATCAAGCTCCGTTTATGGTAACTGGCTTTATCCCAATATTTACGCTCATATAAATAGGTAATAATATCATAATAATGCGCAGTGTCTTTTGCGTTGTTGGATATGAACAAAGTTTCCGTTGCTTATAATTATATGTGAACTGAAAAAGTCCCTGCTGGTCAGGGATTAATTACACAATGGCGTGGTTTTGTTGTGCTCTCCTTTACGGAGGTAAGTTAATTGTATTAATTTGCTTTATTAAATAAAAGTCTTCGTACCAATAACGTTTAGTATTGTCTAATACAAGGAGGGGGAGACGGTAGAGGCTTGACTGAGCTTGAAATAAGTTAATACTCTTGGTCGTGTTAAGAAAAAGTGTTCTTTTAACTAGTTTTCTAATTCTCAGTTTTAAAGAAGAATAACACATTTTTACCTATTAGCCAAAAGTAGCAATTTCATTATTTTTAAGATACCAAAGGTGGTGAAAAACATTTGATGATGAAGTAGCTTGACCGTGCTTCGACTTCAAAGGGTTCCCTTAGTTTTTACATCCTCGATATCCAGGGGTTATGCTCACTTTCGCTCTCTGCACCCCTGGAATATGCCATAGCCAAATTGAAGGCTCAGTGTGCGCCACGTTGTTGATGAGACAAGAAGACCAGTTCGATCCTTTGATGTACATCAAACGAATCTCGCGGTCGGTAAAACTCGACAGGCTTTGAAGTCGAGTGTAGCTCCTTTGTAATCTTCAAAGGACAGCCTAGCGATTGGTCACTTTTTTTTAGTGAGCATAACCCCTGGATATCGAGGATGTAGTTCTGACAAAAAAAACACATAATTATGTATACTCGACTCACTCTCTCGGCGAGAAACGTATTATCACCTAGACTTAGGTATATAATAGATGAATTATATTACACAGGGCCATTGAATAATCTTTCGAGGAAAAAGAGTTTATTATTTTTTAATTCCATTCTTAAGACAAACTCAATGCATCATGAGATCAACAGAGGCAAGATTCAACCGTTAAATGAGCAATACGCCGTTACAATAACAGCCTTTAACAAAGCTTGTACTGAAACGTAATTTAGTCGTAAGGACTAATCGCCCCTTTGACATCATTGACCACTATTCAAAATATGTCGTGTTTGGACCCTGCCTAGTTCAATTCCTAGTATATGTAATGATGTAATGATTGGTTTTTGTTACATTTATGTTTTCTCCATAATGGCGTCATCTTAAATACATTTGTTTCTATAAAACTTGATATCAATATCACGGAATTAGATTAGACTAAGTCCTTGCTATCTAAGTCCGTGTCAATATATACAAAGGGGTAAATACAAGATAGTGAGAAAAGATGATAGAGGTTTTGATTAAAAACAATTAAAGAGTTTTGAAGCAAAATAGCATTTCAGGTTTTTACTAAATGAAAAGCAAAACAATCAAAATTATTTCCAAAATTTGCAGTTGTTAACAACCATATCTTCAGGACTTTCCACCCTTCGTAATACACATGTTTTTCTTGTCGTATTTTCCTGTCGTCATTTCCGTATTGCGTATCGGGCATTCCATTACCGTAGTGTAAATTATAGTAACACCGGGTAAACAATAGTTTATATATATGACTTCTCTTTTCTGAGTGGACTTGTATTTCACAAAGATTTACCCACTGCACACATGAAAACAAACGTAATTTTAAGGTGACCATTGTAAGTAGATCATTTCACATTCTCAACTTCAGGGACATTTCCTTTCGAAACTATCGGTATCAGTGATTGCCTTGTCTTTTTCGATTCACATAATGTTCTCTTCGTCTGTTAACTGGCACGGATTATTGACATTTAATGATATAAATAAGCTCAAGGAGAAAATACTAATTGGTTGCGAATACGCTAAAATAACTGAGTGAATCAAATACTGTTTTTTCCTTGCAGTGGTGCTTGGTGTCCAAGGTATGTATTTTATTATTTGTCAGAGCGAAATTAAAATATGTATTGTAACATGGCGAAGATAAGATTGTGTTTCACATTTTTCAGTGGAGTGTATTTCAAATAAGTTTTGGAAAAAGGACTGATAGTTAATTAAATAATTAAATCAATATTTTAGATTATGCTATATTAGCATATAACTATGTCAATTTTTATTGTTTGCTATATTAGCATGTATGTATATTAGGCACATGCCATTTAATTGATGAAATATCTTTGCATGAAACTTTATGCATTCTATGATACTCTTAACTAAGATAACTGTTAAACTGTGATATAACCTTACATTGTATATATGTCGATTGCATCAATATGTATGTAACTTTTATCTAGCACATGTATTTTACTAGCAAGATTACCATGTTTATTTATATATCGATTGCGTAAACATGTTATTTTAGAATCCGCTTTTAGAAAAAGAACTTTAATGCTTGTTTACAAGCTGAATTCAATCAATTATCGATGTTTTACAATGTCATATTTCACCTTGGTAAACTTCTAGCTGTTTTCCACCTTCTCGATTAGGAAGAATGCTCTAACATTCCTTTTGTATTAAACCAGAGGTTCCAGATTCGACCCCTAGCGGAGGCACTAAAAACAATGACCTCTGTTGGTTATATATCAAATTATACTAGATGGTTTAGTTATTAGTTTTTGCATAAACTGTTTAATTTTTCATAAATCAATTATAGTATACAGTAATAAATATGACATGATTGATGTTTTTACTGTATTTCGCTTTATGAGACGCAATTTTACACTTAGTGTTTAAAGATGTGAATCAACACTTAATAAAGCTAAATAAGTACTATATTGTTGAGGAAAATAAATGATATTTTAACGGATTTTTAGAAGGTAATTTATGACTTTAATTACTTCGGTTTATTAATATTTGTTTTAATGGAAAGCAGACATAGTACCATGGCAAACGAGCGCAAATAGAAGTAAGACTTAAGGATACCAATCATAAGTGTACAAGAAAAATCATGTTATTTTTTAAACACGACTACGTATTATTTCAATTTATATTTTTGATGTATTTTGAATTATGAAAACTGAATTTGAAAGTAAGATATTAGATGTTTGGAGTAAGTTAAATTCTGAAGACAGTTGTGTTATCGGGAAATGATAGAAAATTAAATTATTATCAAACTTAGAATGTGAGTTTTACAAGAATTATAAGAACAGCTAATTTCATCTCCCAAGTGATGTCTTCAACCATATTTAACAAAAACATAGTAGCAGCGCGATATTGAGCATGCATTTCATTTTCAATTCAATCTGAATATAATACATAATTAAGAAAGCGTTTCATTAAGAAAAGTTACAGAAAAATGCAAATATAAATTCTTTCAGCTTTTGATAAAATGTGAACAATACTGAATAAAATGTATTTAATTTGAGCAATACGAAATGAAATAATTACTTATGTACACGTGTAAAGTTGAGTAACGGCCTGCATCATACTTCTTGTTGCATGTGAACGCGTGTGTGTGTGCATATGCAGGTGTGCTTTTCATTTGAGTCTATGAGATATACTAAGTAGTGCCTCCCGCTGGGACCTCATAACAATGCTTGTTTTAACATTCCACTTTGTTATGAATTTGATATAACGGTTATGTGTTTAAGCGTGACGTGATACAATATGTGTGCTGCGTTCTTATCAAAAAATGTCGTTAAACAGTTATTAAGCTAATCCTCTTTTGAACAACTGGGCCCTGTTCATTAAGATAATACAGAACGAATATTGCTTAGTCTGCAATGAGAAATTATGGCCGATGCCTTCATAAAAATAGTTTACTGATATTATAACATGTCAATCTTTTGTAACCAAACAGAATGATAGGAAATTGCTACTTATCTGATGTTCATTTATATACAGATATCCTGTGGAGCTATTCTTTCCCCTTTTGTTAGCTGTTGCAATTCACGCCTGTCTTACATCATGATGGTAAGGGCCAGTCGAAAACATAAAAAATAATAATATGACGTTCCTGTAACTTGTATAAACAGATCAAATGAGCTTGACATGTTATAAGCATCATGTGCAGAATACGCTATCATGTATCCTTCTTACAAACATTATTCTTTTATTTAATATGAGACTGCTAAATGACTTAGCTATTTCTCAATCGGATAGCTAAACTTAACGTCAAATTGATCTTACTTAGGAAGACTAAATCAACGTGTAAGTACTTGAATCCGTTGTTATTTTTGTTGAAGCAAGATATCAAATATTGCTTTTAAGAGAAAGCTGATTTACGTCACATATGATGTTTTGATGTAAAACGAGAGACGTAAACACTTTTGAGGTGATTTACACTTTAGTAGGGTTGCGTTCGAATCTTACACTAAATTTGTATTTTGTATAAACCATTTTGTTATCCATACCGGTAACAGTCCAGTCAAGAACTTTGTTGGTATCCATTTTGTTATAACAGGATGTAACTGTGTATATACTTGTAACAATAAATAACACTATGTCCGTCTGTGTAAAGGTTTACAATTGAAATGTTTATCCTGTTGTAAAAAAAAAAAGCTGCTTTAAATATGTTGTGGTCGATTTAGAATTACATTCATTTCAACTCAAACGATTTCAATGGCTGTAGTGTTTTCACCAGATGCAAATGTATATTCAAATTGTGATATAAATTCGTAATCGTGTACCAACTGAACGAATCATTGTGCCGATGAACAGTCTTTCAACTAAATATTAGTTTATCACGTGTTTGTGATAGGCATATATCCTTCTAACACATGCGCATGTGATAGGACTAGTTCGTTCTTGATCATAGGTGTGTGGTATAGTTATTAAATTTAACACATGTGCTTATTAGATGTACCATGTACGTGATTCCAACACATGTCATTTGCATATTTCATTCTATCACATTTGTATCATATACCTAGTTCATTCTAAAGGGTGACACAACTATTTTATTCTAGCATGTGTGTGTGAATGGTCTTGTTCATTCTTTTATTTAGGTGTGATATGCCTTGTTCATGTTAACACACGTACTTTTATTGCACTAGTTCGTTCTTATATATGAGTGCGACAGACATCGTTCATCATAACCAATGAGTGTAATTGGACTATTTGATTAAAATGTGTGTGTGACAGGATTCGTTCATTATAGTCAATGGACACTGTAACGTCACTGTACCCAAAACGGGACACTTGTGGGAAAACGGCCTAAAACTGCCATGCAATGCAAAGAAGTACTTTTATACATGCAGGTTTCACTTGATGATATTTTTCTGACAATTTAACTGTATGTACGCTTTATTGTCTAGTATTTATCGTTACATGGACAAATTAAAGGTAAGCATAATGACTAAAACAAAACTTTCGTAAATGAAGTGCCGTACGACTCTATTTATTTTGATATCATTTTCAAAAGGTTTTTTTATCAAAGCTAATGCTAGTTTGGAGAACAAATTTAATCAGAAACCCGTTTGACACAATACCAAAGTGTCCCTTTTAGGATACAGTAACACGTGTTCAAGGGCCTACGTGATCCTGATAGTATTTCACTTTGTAGTGCCGTGGACACATGCAACGATCCCGATGCGAGTCTCAACAAACAGACCTCCATTTAGCACAGAGTCATATCCCGCATCCATTCATCCAACCAAAACTCAAGTTGGTGGAACAATGAGTGGCCTCTCACTTTCAATTCCTCCTATGGGACCACCTAGGACTAATGGAGGACATGAACACTCTCAGGATTATTCCAGCATGCATCCCTCATATGACAGCCCACCTAAGACTAAAGGAGGACATGAACACTCCCAGGACATGTCTACCTCATATGACAGACCACCTAAGTCTAAAGGAGGACATGAACACTCCCCGGACATGTCTCCCTCATATGACAAACCACCTAAGACTAAATGAGGACATGGGCATTCCATGGATTGTTCCAACCTGTCTCCCTCAAATGAAAAGGAACCTAAGACTAAAGGAGGACGTGGGCATTCCAAAGATTGTTCCAACATGTCTTCCTCATATGACAGACCACCTAAGTCTAAAGGAGGACATGAACACTCCCAGGACATGTCTGCCTCATATGACAAACCACCTAAGACTAAAGGAGGACATGGGCATTCCATGGATTGTTCCAACCTGTCTCCCTCAAATGACAAGGAACCTAAGACTAAAGGAGGACGTGGGCATTCCAAAGATTGTTCCAACATGTCTTCCTCATATGACAGACCACCTAAGACTAAAGGAGGACATGAACACTCCCAGGACATGTATCCCTCATATGACAGTCCACCTAAGACTAAAGGGGGACATGGGCATTCCCAGGATTGGGCCAACATTTCTCCCTCATATGACAAACCACCTAAGACTCAAGGAGGACATGAACACTCCCAGGACATGTCTCCTTCATATGACAGACCACCTAAGACTAAAGGAGGGCATGAACACTCCCAGGACATGTCTCCCTCATATGACAGACCACCTAAGACTAAAGGGGGACATGGGCATTCCCAGGATTGTTCCAACATTTCTCCCTCATATGACAAACCACCTAAGACTAAAGGAGGACATGAACACTCCCAGGACATGTCTACCTCATATGACAGACTACCTAAGACTAAAGGAGGTCATGAACACTCCCAGGTCATGTCTCCCTCATATTACAGACCACCTAAGACTAAACGAGGGCGTGGGCATTCCCAGGATTGTTCCAACATCTCTCCCTCATATGACAAGCCACCTAAGACTAAACGAGGGCGTGGGCATTCCCAGCATTATTCCAACATGTCCTCCTTTAGTCCTAGGAAGGCTGTCATATGAGGGAGAAATGACAGACCACCTAAGACTAAAGGAGGACGTGGGCATTCCCAGGATTATTCCAACATTTCTCCCTCATATGACAGACCACCTAGGACTAAAGGAGGACATGAACACACCCAGGATTATTCCAACACGTCTCCCTCATATGACAGACCACCTAAGACTAAAGGATGACATGAACACTCCCAGGACATGTCTACCTCATATGACAGACCACCTAGGACTAAAGGAGGACATGGACATTCCCAGGATAGAACTGCATCTATTATTCAAGGAACTACTGGACATGCACATGTCTCTAGTGTGATAGTAACAACGTTTTCTCCAACAGAAACGTTTAAATACAAATGCCCGAAAAGCTGTGTGTATTGTGGGGTTGCTAAAAAGAAATGTATGGCTTTAGATGAATATGGAGACATTTTATCTACGTTTACTGCAGAACAAGTGTGGTTAACTGCCTTTCAACAGTTCAAAGAGATGGGTAGTAAGTATAAATTAACACAATGCATTATGAAATATCAAGAACTTAAATTTGGCAAGTTCGACATCTATGCCATAGCTGTTTAATGTAGCATATTGTATGATAAAAAAGAAATTGTACTATTATGGGCCTTTTGGATGGTGAAAATGATGTGATATGAAACTAATTGCAAAGACCGGTCAATATAACTGTTTAAGGTTGATATCACCACATATTTACGACAGCCAAAAGCCATAACAGTATTTCATACATCGTTAATACAGAGAAGAACAAAATTACTTTCAATTGAATTGTTTAAATGATAGATTGCCATATTATATTTAATGCAGGTTCTAAGTAGTACCGCTCGGCTAGGTGAAACAGTAATGTTGATCAATACTGTATTTTTTTATGTCAAAAGATAACCAAAATAAAACTATGAACTTTTGCAAATGTGTATAATCATATAAACTGTTTTTTAGGCAAGTATAGGCCAGTTTTATTGTAGATATCATGATCCTATTGAGAACTATTCTATTCTACCTCTATATTGTTAATGTACTTTGTTGGTTTCGTTGTCACCTTCTCGGCTCTTAGTTTGAGAAGTTGGCATTCCTAAGACTTGATCTAGAGTCATCGATGTGGCAAAAATCACTTACCTTTTGGGAACACCTGGTCTTATTATTCTTTAACTATTCAAAGGGTCACCGTGATCATAATTTGTCGCAGGTTTATCAATGGAGGTCGTATTACTGTTTTGTTTACAATATCCAGTTTTGGTAAAGGGAAGTAACGTCTCTATAGCAAGCCATACTTCCCAATTTAAGAGTCAAGTAAAGTAGAAATTTTAAGTTGAGTTTATGACGCCCTTGACATTACTACAAACAAGGCACAAACATATATCATTAAATATAATCTGGAAAACAACTGTTTAATCAGGAAATCTTTTAACAAAGATAATATGATTATGATTGTATTGCACAGATAGCATTTGTTGATTCTAAAAGTTATATTAAAACATCTTAGTAGTGATGTACTCAATATCAAAGATAGATGACTGTATTGCTTGTTGTCCGCCTCAGGATCTTATGAAAACAACAACAAAAATACCATCCAGATATAGACGACATTTATGAATTTCATTAAAATATTCCCTGAGCAACAACATTTTTACTTTTTAAAGATTAAAAAATGCTTGCCCAAATCACTTCTTCTGCCCAACTTGGTACGTAACATACAATGGTAAACAATAATCTTTTGAAATGTGTTTCAGCGTTCAAAATTGACATCCAGATAGCTACATGTGATGGATTTAAGTCGTTCTTCGGAGCCTTCGCTGTACTTACCACAGCTGTCAAGACGAATTTGGCAAACTTCCTGGCCGATCCCTCTATCGTTACAGCCGCTCAAATTGAACAGTTTCCAGGTGAAATATTTTCAATGTTAAAGGTTAGTAGTATAATACTTAAGTAATTCTAGTCAAAGATAGAAACACAAAGTTAATTGTATATAAGGTTGGGTTATCACAGGATTATGACAGGGTATATACAATGTTAGTTTCCTTTCTTTTTTTGTGAAATTGGTGTAGTAACAAAAGGGAGAAATTTTGTATTAAGAGAAAAATTATTCTTTTTATTGATATTTTCAATCCTTAGACCGATATCAAAAACTATCAAAATCATATTTTGCGTCATTTTAGTCTGTAAACAGAAACAAACCTTACCTGTGTAGCTAACAACAAAACCTATTAATTTTCGTATGAAAAGCATTTTTTTACCACAATATTGACTACTTGGATGTTTTTGCCGATACAGCATTGGTTTTATATAGTCTTGTCCTGTTTCTTCATTTAATACATTTGTAAAATGCATCCTTACTCTATGACCTAACTGTAATCATAGAACTTGTTATGCTTTGCACCTAAGATATATGTATAATACATATGAAAATAAGGCTGACCTCGTTATCGATCCATTACCAGGTAAATCTAGTGACCCCGTTGTAACACCCTCTGTCTTTCTTTCTGTCTGTTCTTTCCTTTTGGTGCTGTCCTCCTAGGCGCAAGTCTAAGCTATTGCGAGGAAGTTAATCCCTTTTAAATACATGTTTATCTTTTCTATAGTGGTCATCATTTTCTGAATGCAACCTCTAGCACGTCGTTGTTTACAAAATATTAAAGATTTGTTCACTCTGTCATATGTTGTTGGTGACTTGTATACTTTCTTGGGTTTTATGGAATATATCAGGACGGCTACTACATGGTACAGGAAACGCTTACCCTGCTGGAACATTTGGTTTCGCCTTTTGTTTTGGTGACATTTCACTTCAATTGTTATTTCCATGTATCGAAGTTCAGATTACTTCTTTAGTATAAACGATGTGATACGTTTCTTTGCTTTATATAAATACTTGTGAATGATATTATAGTTATTAGATATCTCATAAAGCTCAACTCAATTAAAGTACTTTTCTCGTAGGTTTCTGATAGGTACGACATCATGTTATATCATTGGCTTGGTTTGAAAACCTCATTGTGTTACAGTAATTAGTAATACTCCGTTAGGGATATATGCTTTCAGTTTATAATTCACCAATTCAACAGATAATAGTTAATTCTATCACCAGCATATCACCAAAAGATTAAATGCATCCCGCAATATACTTTCATGTGACCAAGCATTTTTTAGTTTGTTTGTTTGGCGGCTGTGGTCATTTAGGGCCATGGTGATTTATTTATTTATCTTATCATGAATGTGTTTAAAACCGGAACATTCGATTAAAAAATGTTAGACTGTAAATGAAGTGTCACATGCGTGGCATGAAAGTGGATTTTCCCGTTTTAAAAGGTACGAATTTTGGTAATTTTATGAACTTAAAGCCTTCATAGCAGGTTCTTTAAAAAAAATCAATATCTTTAATTTGTTTGTTACACGAACTAGTATTAATTATTTTATTGAAGAAACATATAACATTTTCAATAATAGATCTTTATGCTTTATTGATAACTGAGCATTCTGCTCTTATGGCATTAACATATTTTCTATACAAAAAGCACAAGAAAAGTAGTATCCAATTTTTACTATTATTTTGGACAGTCTGAAGTTCAAACACGCGTGTTCAGCGGTATGACATTAGCACAGAAGGGGGTTGTTTGTAACGGATGGAAATCTAAGGATTGCTTGACCAAAATCGTCATCAAAGACTTATTGAGTTGCGTGAATATTCTTGAGGTAAGTACTTGTAAGTATTCGTTAGAAATATATAGAGTGTTGATAACATACTGCCACTTTCTTGTGTATTAAATGATTTTAGAACTTTTCCTCCAGTCAATATGTTGTGTTGATACGGCAACTTTATATCCGTGAGACCCAGAAGAATTATTTTCATGATTTGTATAAACAAAGTGTTGCATTGACAGAGTAACGGAGTGACTTTGACAACTGACGAGAAGAAAAAAATTGTCGATACGGATTCGTACGATACCTGGTCCGAAGATGAGTGGATTACGGCAGCACAACAGTTCCCAGAGGTGTTAAATAAGGCGCAATACATGAGTATGCCTATTACTGTGATGGTAGAAACGTAAGTTTGAACTGAATTAAAAAAAAAGCATGATTTAATGTCATTTTAATAATTAAACAGGCATTTATTTTTATTTTGGAAGCTTGTATTTAGAAACACTCTGACTTTTTATTCTACACATGCTGACGCTTGTTATTTTGTGCTATTTACTCTGTAATGTAAAAACGTGAATTCAGAGCAACAAGGACCTTTGCAAATGAACAACAGGTAACTTTAACAAAACTATACAGTATCACTTACCGTGTATACAGTATAAACCTGGGATAACCTTGTTTTTGATGTCTTATGACATTAGGGCTACGGTATCTTTGAGAACAAATACAATAAGGTATGAACGATTATTAATAGTTTAGACAATAAGCAGTGGTTTCCCAAGCTAAAAGTATTAATTTTAAAATAATTCTTGTAATACCTATGGCGAATACACATGCATACTGATGAGTTCTTTCTTTCTCTTAATCAGGTAATCTATCAATAATCACAACTTTTGTGATATTATTAGTTCAGCCTCTTTTTGCAGTTTTCATATATGTTGAGGTTAAGCTAAATAGTCTTGTTCTATGCCACTATCAGCTTGGCCGTTTTGTTTCTAGCATGGTAAATATCAAAGCAATCGCCAAAGAACTTCAGAAAGGTGCAATTTTTGCCATCAAGAAACGTTTAAAGGAGTATATGTTGAGTCAAATGCTGAATGTAACGTCGGCCACACAGAGAGACTGGGTGGATCTGATGAAAGAATTCGGTGCTGAACCAAAGCTATTCAGTGACGTCCTAGGAGTAGCGGCAGTATGTATGATCGACAGACTTACTTATTTCGCTTAAAGTCGATTTGTGAGATTGTAAACAAAATTTAACCAACTTTAACAATTTTAATATGAAATTACTATTGACATTAATGTCAACGGTAATGAAGAAATGGGGTGTTTGGACCAGTTTTGTGTTAACAGTCGTAATTGAGGAAATATTGACTTGACATATCAAAACTCAATATTATTATCAATAATTTGATTTAATAAACTTGTCGATTGAAACGAAATGATATTAAAAAAATTGACAATCATTTGGATGTCGTTCACAATCTCAGCATTTAAGAGACAATTTTTATTTATTCACTTATTTACTTGTCAATGGGCTTCAATGTCTCGATGTTACAATAATATTCATGATTTGTTTGTGATACATAGAGTTTCACCAAGGAGTGATGGTTGGTTTTCATGTTAACTCTCGTAATTTAATTCTTAAATTGTATAAAGGCACCAGGTTTACCGAGTGACTTTTACATTTTGAAAATGAACATCGAGAGTTAGATAAACATGATAATCAATCATCTCGAGTTAGGGAACTCTTTTTCTTTTACAACGTTTAGAAATGATATATAGAAAACAAAAACCATAAGGTTTCTTTAGGATAAATTATGCCCGTTTCCGATCGGTAAAACAATGACCATGAACTATGACGTTACAACAGAAGGTGAAGTCGCAAAGCGTTGCTACATGACGTCATAATTAGACGACTGACGAATGCAATAACGTCCATGGTTTTACCCACTAGTGGGTAATCAAAATAGTGTACCACCTCCTAGCAGAATTATCGAATGAGTCTGGGGGAATAACTTATAGGGTTTTGGGAGATAAGATGACCCATAATAGGCTAGATCAATAAACAATTCTTTCAAATGGCAGCATCATTTAGAAAGTAAAATGTAACAACAATTATAAGCCATAACAAATAGAACAATTTATATATTTTGAAATTGAATATTCTAGATATATCAATGCATCGTTTACCTTTCCAGAAACATTATGATTCATTTTATTAGTTCATCTCATTTATTCATATTTTGATTAATATTGCTCCTTTTCGCAGACTAATAAGAATATTTAATGTTTCCTGAGTTACCTGACTTTCTATTCATTTTTGTTTTTCATCTTTTTCCTAAAAGAGTTTGTCACAGCTTGATATGGCGAAAGTGACCAAAGAGTATCAAGTAAAATTTCTGGAAGAAAACAAAGATGATATTGACATGTCAGCACTGTCTAGTTCGCAAATCATCGGGTAAGTACCCTTTTTCGCTTGGCCATTATATAGAGATTGCTAATATTTCTAATTATTGTAGCTTGTTATATAGAGATTGATTAGATTATATATAACATTTATCTTATCACATAGAACTTGTCAGGTTTGTAAACTGGGAAAGAAACTTTCTCGTGTGGAAATGTTCCCGTTATAACACAAATCGCTGGACATTTTGCAATGGCAATGGTTTAAAATATTTTACAGTCTATTAGTTGATATTTGCCTCTTTTCATTTTCGCAAATGTAATCAACGCGAAAAAATCGAATATTTCCACATCGAAAAAATCTTTTAAAGTTTTCTATAGTTAAATGCATAGCCATGGTCTGAAAAGAATTTTCTAGTTATTTAATACACGATACAATTCCAGTATTCAAGAAGTCACGAAATTCCTATAAATGTCATTCATGAAATATAATCCAAAAAGCGAGAACAGGGATTCTACACTTATCATGAGCACGTTGTCTAGATGAAACTTCAGTCGAACAAACTTCCATCCGTCAGATTATTTAATTAACTAAGGTTTATTATGTTTCTACCTGCTGAGGAACTCTTTACGTCAAGGTACTACATTGTAGTAAACCATATCATTTAGGACTTGAAAGTGTCCGTCCTTTATCCACGCATTGAAATATCATAGCACTGGTATTTTTTCAATCCATTACAATGGAAATACTTTGACTATCGAACTCCAGGTGTTGTTCAGTAAAATTCACTTCATATCAAGAAAAACTGATAAAAACCTTAAACCAATCTGTGCGGATAAAGAAACTGCTATTCCGTCATTAAACATGCATTTGAAAAAAACTTTGGGTTGACATTCCCGGTTATCATAGTGGTTATATTGTAGGCCTACATGTACACCTGGTTCAGGAATATCGCTTTATGATTGGCAGATTCTCTCAGACAAACGTCGACCTTTTTCACTGTGCTTGAATAAATGTGTAGTTTCAACTTATCCTCAATTACAAAAAACATCCATAGATAGTATATGTAATATCATGTCTTTAGTCATACATTATTTACAAAATCGCTTTGTTGAGAACATTTTATATAACATAGTCATATCAGGTTATTGGAATCCTGAATTTGTTTTTTCAATATGTTTATTAACCTTATTGTAGAATATTTTCTGAGTAATTTAAAGGGATTTATTTAATATGCTTACTAACCTTAATGTAGACAATTTTTATGGATTTAAAAGGAGATATATACACTGCCTTCTTTATATATTTTTGTCTTGAGCAATAACTCCCAGCTCCAAGTTCCGTGTTTTAATTTGTTAACCATACACTGTGGGTCTTTTTCACTCCTTTAGACTGATTTCGGGGCTAACAGAAAGCGACATGTTGCTGTTAAATGTTGCTGCGTTAGAAACGGCTGCTCCTGCGATATTTCTACTAGAAATCGATCCGTATCAGGTAATGTTAACATCTTTTTATATACAGTAATGGTTTTCCATTGAATAGCATACTAAATTTTCACATGTATACGGGTTACTGATATTTTTTCCTAGTGGTGAGCGTGAGTGAAAAAATCAGTGTTTTCTACCATATCAATGGAATATAAATGGTATCCAACGGGAAAAACGATGCATTTCCTATATTGTTACATTTTAAAGAGAGCAACGAAATATTATGGCAAAATATCACAGCATATACTGAGTGCAGAATTAAGTACCGGAAACTTTGGCGACATATATCATATATATATCATCAGCTAAAAATATATTTATTTCGTATTTCTTAACTGAAATGAAGATATTATTTTTTCATCAAACTAATCATTCCTGATATTGTACTAGTAAAATCTAATAAATACGTATACTCAAAGTGTTTGAGACACGACTGCTAAAAATCTTATATTGGTCGCTAATCCGATACAATGATATATATAGTTGTCGAAACTGCGTCTCTCGTGTCGCCCGTATGAATGACACACAGGATAACCGTATTTCTGTATCAATTCTGTGAAAACAATCCTGGATATGTTTTCAAAATATGATATTCCACTATAATAACCCAAATCAGATATAAACAGATCCTCCTCACGCTCTTTTAAAGAAAATTACATGTTTACGGCTGTAATAAGTACTTCATAGCTACACTATATCAGTTAACACGTCGACAAATAGTATAAACCTTTTTTTAATTCATTTACAGGTGTCAAATTATTACCTTGATCATTTCTTCTTTTGAGATTACGTCTATGCCCGCGAATTAGCGAAAATACATTGTACTATAACCAGCAAAAAGTAGATTGATCGTTGTTGTGATATATAATGCAACGGCATTAATCGTTGTAATGTGGCAATATATCTTACCAAAATACAACGGTAAAGGATATTTTAAGATTTAAAATAATACAACACTACAGTGCAAGATACTACAGCAATTGCAAAAGTACGACGATATTAACAGAACAACAGCTTTAATGTTATGGACAAAAAAATACATTATAGGATAAATAACAAAAACAACTGACCTAAAATCAGTTGTATAAATACAACATCTTCACCACATTACTAACTAAAATAAAGTGCTGTAAACACAATATCTTAAAATCTAACCGAGTCACTTTGTGATGATATCATTTTCAATCAACAGATGAGAAAGATTCTGAATGTGTTCAGAACGAACTTACCTAGCTACTTCAATCCTTCTTCATTTGATGCCGCAAAAATGGCGGTTTTCGCGCCAGTGATGGGATACCTCTCTGATGCTGAGTTCGAATCGATCCAGGATTCAGTGTTACTATCGGGTATGAGCAACGTCGCCAGCTTTGGAAAAACTTCTCGGAAAACCGTAAGAGAAATTCCTAAAACATATTTAAAGTAAAACTGCTTGAAATAGGAGTAATAAATATCATTGAATTGTTTCTATTGAAAGATTTAATTTTACATACATTGCAAATTGAATTATTTTGATTAATAAAAAAAGAATTAGCTGCAACAGCAGATCTCCATTGCTCAAAACTTAAATACTTTTTCAGCAATTTTGGTATGCAGAACATAGTTTTCAAAGATAAACTCTACAAGCACATGTTGTGAAATAGCAATCGAATATACTATGATTTGTTTTCATTTGTGATAGGCCAGCAAGATGATGAAGGCGTTAATCGATAGCAGTGGTTCCAATGTAAGTTTTGTTTTTCCTTAAAATAATGTTTACTTTAAGTGGATATTGATACGTACAATAAATTAGTTTGTTATCTACTATGTTTTACTAAGTTAAGAAACTTTAGACACTATCTAATGATCAGACAATGTATAAATAAAGCTTCGTATTCGAAATGTTTCTGAAGTTAGTGAAATGTTGTGAGCCGATAGCGTCCGGCCACATGTGTTCTGTACGATAGTGTCCGGCACAGGCTACATATGTGTTCTGTGCGAGAGCGTCAAGCACTGGCTACATATGTGTTCTGTACGAGAGTGTCCGGCACGGCTACATATGTGTTCTGTACGATGGCGTCCGGCACGGCTACATATGTGTTCTGTACGATGGCGTTCGGCACTGGCTACATATGTGAACTGTGCGATAGCGTCCGACACTGGAAACATGTGTTCTGAGTTGATAGCGTCCGGCACTGGAAATATGTTTTCTGAGTTGATAGCATCTGACACTGGAAATATGTGTTTTGAGTCGATAGCGTCCGACACTGGAAACATGTGTTATGAGTTGATAGCGTCCGACACTGGAAATATGTGTTTTGAGTCGATAGCGTCCGACAATGAAAACATATGTTCTGAGTTGATAGCGTCCGACACTGGAAACATGTGTTCTGGGTTGATAGCGTCCGACGTTGGAAACATGTGTTCTGGGTTGATAGCGTCCGATACTGGAAACATGTGTTATGAGTTGATAGCGCCCGACACTGAAAACATATGTTCTGGGTTGATAGCGTCCGATACTGGAAACATGTGTTTTGATTTGATAGCGCCCGACACTGAAAACATGTGTTCTGGGTTGATAGCGTCCGATACTGGAAACATGTGTTTTGATTTGATAGCGCCCGACACTGGAAACATATGTTCTGAGTTGATGGCGTCCGACACTGGATATTTGTGTTTTGAGTATATAGCGTCCGACAATGTAAACATATGTTCTGAGTTGATAGCGTCCGACACTGGAAACATGTGTTCTGAGTTGATAGCGTTCGACACTGAAAATATGTGTTCTGAGTTGAAAGCGTCCGACACTGGAAACATTTGGTCTGAGTCGATAGCGTCCGACACTAGAAACATGTGTTCTGAGCCGATAGCGTCCGACACTGGAAGCATGTGTTCTGAGTTGATAGCGTCCGACACCGGAAACATGTGTTCTGAGTTGATAGCGTCCGCCACTGGAAACATGTGTTCTGAGTTGATAGCGTTCGACACTGAAAATATGGGTTCTGAGTTGAAAGCGTCCGACACTGGAAACATTTGGTCTGAGTCGATAGCGTCCGACACTGGAAACATATGTTCTGAGTTGATAGCGTCCGACACTGAAAACATGTGTTCTGAGTCGATAGCGTCCGACACTGGAAACATGTGTTATGAGTTGATAGCGTCCGACACTGGAAACATGCGTTCTGAGCCGATAGCGTCCGACACTGGAAACATGGGTTCTGAGTCAATAGCGTCCGACACTGGAAACATGTGTTCTGAGCTGATAGCGTCCGACACTGGAAACATATGTTCTGAGTCGATAGCTTCCGACACTGGAAACATGTGTTCTTAGTTGATAGCGTCCGACACTGGAAACATTTGTTCTGAGTTAATAGCGTCCGACACTGGAAATATGTGTTCTGAGTCGATAGCGTCCGACACTGAAAACATGTGTTCTGGGTTGATAGCGTCCGACACTGGAAACATTTGGTCTGAGTCGATAGCGTCTGACACTAGAAACATGTGTTCTGAGCCGATAGCGTACGACACTGGAAATATGTGTTCTGAGTCGATAGCGTCCGAAACTGAAAACATGTGTTCTGAGTTGATAGCGTCCGACACTGAAAACATGTGTTCTGAGTCGATAGCGTCCGACACTGGAAACATATGTTCTGAGTCGATAGCTTCCGACACTGGAAACATGTGTTCTTAGATGATAGCGTCCGACACTGGAAACATGTGTTCTGAGTTGATAGCGTCCGACACTGGAAACATGTGTTCTGAGCCTATTGCATTCGACACTGACTACATATGTATATTTTGCCGATAGTGTCTATCATAGGTCATATGTTATCACCCTTATGTCATTTCCACCTCTTCAATACAAGACGAAAAAGTTAAATAAGATGAAATGCTGTATTTTTTTCTACCGCAGGGAGCTTTGTCCAGCAACGACATAAAAACCTTAGGAGTAAATGTCGTACTTGATAGTCTAGAGGTTGATGGGATATCAAAAGTACCCGCTGCATCCTTTACCAAAGATATTATCGCAGACATAGAAAAGGCCAGCGATGAATTAGACATGTCTGCAGCTGTAAAAAGTAAATTATTCGAAAAGGTATAGTGTTCCCCGACGTTTCAATAATGAGATTTTTGTAAGGTGTTATTATGTATCAAAATATAGTTGAACGTAATTTTAAATTCTAATCAAGATTTTTTAATGTTAAAGGGCGATAACGCAGGGTTCGACAATTTTAGTCTCTTTTGTCAAGTTACTTACCCCTACGTTCTAGAACTTTGGTATCACAAAAACACAATATAAAAACAATACTTTTATATTATTGTCTAATGTAATATAAAATAGATATTGAAATTATGAAATGTAATTCATCATCGTCGAAGTTACCTTTGTTGTTTGTTACGTCGTTATATTGATGTGTTATTTTGAAGATGGTGGAAGGAGCTGGTCTTACGGCAGTACTTGAATCACCAAGCCTGGCTAGAGAAGTACCTATCAGTTTACTTCTTGACGGGATATCTTCAATGACTGATATTGCCGGAGAAAACACAAAAATCGATATTGTAGTTACAATAAAACAGGTGCGTGTATCCTATTATTCTGTCCGCATCATTTATACAATGATTGTGAAATAATGAAATTAAGAACCAAATATAGACTTTAAATGTTTACATGCCATTTCAGAAACAACACTCAGCCAGACAGTATAACTTAAACTTAAGTTAATTTACCAAGTCACAAACCATACTTAGACAGGTAGTATTACATCATCACTAATTTATCAAAATGTCATAAACCTCATTCAACCAAGCAACAAAACATCAGGTCCAGTGCACAAACAACACCCAGCCAGGCAGTGCAACATCGACTCAAGCTTACTTGCCAAGTCAGAGACCATACTCCATACCCATGCATCAACACCTCTCGTTTACTTACAGTTGTCCGAACGTCACCAAGCTAGACAACATAACATCAATCCAGTTTATCAACGATGTCTTACGTTACACTAAGCTGGCCACTACAACTTTAACTCAATTTCGATTTTTAAATACAAGAATAGGAAACTTGTTTTCCATTATAAGGAGTAAGGGAACTGGTTTCTTAACTCAGGCGATCGTGAATCAGTTTATAGCAACAGAAGCTAGGATTTACACTTTCAATATTAGAAGCTAGGTAATGAAGTCACACATCAGGAGCTAGGAAATAGACTTTCAATATTAGAAGCTAGGTAATGAAGTCACACATCAGGAGCTAGGAAATAGACTTTCAATATTAGAAGCTAGGTAATGAAGTCACACATCAGGAGCTAGGAAATAGACTTTCAATATTAGAAGCTAGGTAATGAAGTCACACATCAGGAGCTAGGAAATAGACTTTCAATATTAGAAGCTAGGTAATGAAGTCACACATCAGGAGCTAGGAAATAGACTTTCAATATTAGAAGCTAGGTAATGTAGTCACACAAGAGGAGCTAGGAAATAGACTTTCAATATTAGAAGCTAGGTAATGAAGTCACACATCAGGAGTAACTAAATATGTTTCTTACATGATGAGGTTGATCTTCAGTTCCTAATCTCAGAAGATCGGGAATCATTTTCTTACATAAGGAGTCATGTAAAGGGTTTTATGACGGGAGTTCAGGCATCAAAGTATATTGAATATTCATATAATATCAGGAAAGCTATTACTTAAACGATGTGACACCATGACAGAAAAGACCATCAAAATCATAGACCTGGGGGCCGTAACTGAGAGTTTAACTAGTATAAACAAAAGAAAAATATCTTTTCTAGAACTGCTAGAACTACAAATGACCGCAGATCATGAAATGTCTACCTTTTACAGATCTTTAATTTATCTGTTTTCTTTTTGTTAGATATGTGTATCTTCTTATATAATGCAGGCTAGGTTCCTGAAAGAGGAGATGGATAAACTGTCGGTGACGTTAACGTTGCAGAGGATCAACAACATCCTCCCATACACATGTGCACTCACAAATGAACAGATAAATGGCATTGAAAAGGACAGTTTCTATTTTGATATCCTTAACAAATTGACCGAAAGTTCATGTGTCACCATCGATATGGTCAGTTCAAATATTTATTTTTAAATTATCTCGTTTTTGTTTGTTTGTGTGTTGTTTTAAAAAAAATCTACAAACCATGGCTTTGCAAAACAATGTGAAATGAACGGAACATAATAAAGTTTATATTTACGGAATTAAAACATGCACATGTGATTCTCTGTAAACACCGTTACCTTAAACAACCTGATAAATGTTTAACCTTACAATTTTGTTTTAAATTATACGTCCTCACTTTCCGTTCTTTCAGATTTCTTTTCTACACAACCTCATCAAAGAGTATCTTTCTTTTGATTCTACGTCGGCTGCGGACCTTCAAGCAATAACCACCACATCGACCTTAGCAAACATGTCTCCTAAAATCATGGCCAAATTTACGTAAGATAAGCTACACACTCAGCTGGTTTAAAATTGATATTGATGATATATTATTTTAGTTCCTTCTTTTGGGGGTCTTTTTTGTACTAAATGTGCCGAATGGAGGTGTAAATGGAGGGGTTAGGAGTGGGTGGATGGGGTATGAAAAGCAGGAGAGACTGGGATAAAATCACAACATTAAGTACGTTATAAATAAATTAAAGTTAAGCAAGTACGGTATGGTCCCTGTAAACTTTAAACGAATGGTGAAAGCATATTTAACTTAAAAAACTCGAATTAAACATCGGTATTGAGATATATAATTTTGATAAAGTAAACTTGAATTTTATTTATTAAAATGATACAGAACTAATTGAGCTCAGTCTGTAATAAGGTTTTAAAACTGAATTCTTAATAAATTAGCTGACTGACATAACAACATAACAATCTGTTTTATAACTGTACAGAACTTATCTAAGGTCATGCGAAGCATTATTTCTCCTTAACTAGCTATTGAGATATATACGACTTATAATAGGGGAAAACCATTAATTTTGCTGATCACGTAATATTTAATACAAATATTAAAAAGGAATGTGTATTTGTATTTTATAGACAGGATGATCTGAACAAGTACGGCTCTGCCATGTGCTTGACAATTGTTGAGCAATTGGGGCTTGCTGATATCAACCTTCTTTCAAAGACAGAACTTCAGGCGAAATACCTCTACAGTATTACCTGTCTTGTAAGTTTAATATTGTAATTTAATATTGTAGGTAAGGTTACGAACTTTGTGAGGCTACATTGGGGTGTAAATATGAATGTTGTGGAGGCAACAGGTTTGAATTTTGTATGCGTGTTCAATGAAGTTGAGTCAAATTTTCAATACATTAGCTTGTAATGACCGGTGTACATTGTATCGATCGATGTTTTTGGTTGTAACAGTCAAATTATATGATTAATATAACAATTTTGTACACAGAGCAAAACTACAGGAACCATAACCGCAGACGACTTGTTATCAATTGGAAACATGGTTTGTGGTATGACCACTACTGATTATGTAAGGCTGGACAATGATGCTTTGGAACAGTACGTGATGTGGATGCAAAGAACATGTCCCATGAGCAATGCTGAGAGACAGGCTTTAGTCAACGCTTTTGTTGCTGCAAAGGGATTGTAAGTGGATTTATAAAAGATATGAAATACATTATTTAGGGCAATTAGCCACCTTTAGATTGTTAACCTAGGAGTATAGACTATCTCCGAAACAGCATTATTAACGTTCGATAAATACTGCTAATGGAATAAATTTAAATAAATTTAACATTATAAATCCGCTTGCAGTAGAACTAAAATTCAAGAAGACCAATTTTAATCAGGTACACTACTTTCCCGATTCATTAAATTAATTTAAAAGTGACAGAAGTTGATAACGTGGTATGTTGTTAGGACATGTTGAAGGTAAGGTAAATCCTAACTCACTTTTTTGTACACACGTCTTGCATGTGCGGATAAAAATCCTAATACAGCTTGTTAAACATCGTGATGATATTCTGTTAAGGTAATAGGATTGTGTCACCATTTCTCAGTAGAGAAAAAAAGTATAGGTTATCAGAATTTTTAGGATTTTAAATCGAAATTTATGTAAAAAGGAGTGAATGTTGAAAAAAAAGACAATTTTTTGCAAAATAATGTCAATAAAAATGATACTGCCATAGATAAGTATTGCATTAATGTATATCAATTTAATAAATGCTGAAATTGTGTAAAATAAATTTTCTATAAACGATAAAAATTTACATTTTATAATAAAACCATATACTCATAGTAATTGCATGTAAGAGTTATCTTTCTTGAAAAACTTCATAGTAGTGAAATAGGTAGCCGGTTTCCTGAAATACAGAAAAATGGACACATGTGACTCATTGATGAAAAACAACTGTATTAATACATGGATTGCTTTGAAATACTTTAATATTGAAAGAGCACACTGTTCTATCAATAATTAACACACAATATTCATTATATTTGATATTTAAGATTAAACATCAGAAAATACAAAAAATGTGATACTGTCTCCCTACATTGGATTTTCAATTAGGGATTTACGTCCTTTTTCCGTTTATCAATACCCTCATTCGACCTTTATATTAATCACTTAATTTCTACCACAATTATATATTTAGTATAATTGCCTTAAATTTGAACAACTTATTTAATATGTTGAGTTGTGGACGAAAATATATTTATTATTTAAAATATTACCGTTCATGTCAATAATCAGCTTCGACCGAGAATCATTGTAAGTATACTTCCGATTTCAAAATGACATTGTATTTTCAGAACGAACAGTATCAAGACGTACGAAATCATAATGCTAGGGACTTTATTCCCCCTCCTGCCGCAGACTGTTATCGATTCTATCACTGTTGTAAGTACATTTCAAGTTGTCGCATTTAAACTACTGTCTACTTCTGTATATCATGTCATGTAAAGTGACGTTGTTAATATAGGCTTGTGGCGCAGAGTCCTTAGAAAACACATTTTTAGCTCTTGAAACTTCATCTCGGCTTCTCTTCTTGCTCCAGTCAAAATATGAATGTCGGGAATATATTCTTAAACTGATGCTTATGTGTCCTTAGTTGCAATTTCAATCATTTTAGGACACTGTACTAGACATAGCAGGACCGATACAAGATGAGTACAATGAAAAGAAGAAGTGTACTAAATCCCGAAAACAGTCAGGAAAATCAAACGAATTTTCTTCGGATGACGAGACCGCATTTGTCAGTGGAGAGCAAAAATTCTACACAAAAATAGCGAAAGCATTAGATACAAAAGCTAATGCTGGAAGTCGCAGACGTAGAAGATCCACAGGTATGATTTTCCTTCTCCAATAGATATTTTGAAATGGTGAACCATTTGTAACGTGCCATCATCTTGGACGAATGACGTATGTGACAAAATTGCTGACGCTACACTGGTTACAATGCATTAAGTGATGGTGACGAATTTAGAAGTTTTGTTTCTTGAACGTATCTCAGTTTGATTTTCATTAAAGTATAAAATGTCATTTATCAATTTGATTATCTGTCACAAAAATAATAAGGTTTGATTCATTATGGCCCTGATGACTGTTACTTAACCTTACAGCCTCACTGACGTGTAGTAACATTCAAGTACTCGGCGCAGCAGGCGTGTCAGCCCTGTCTACAACACAGCTGAGTAGCCTTGCTGATCAGGAGTTCACTAGTTGCATAGAGACACTGGGATCAGTAACGGACTACAGTGACGCACAAAAGACGGCCCTTCTAGACGTCGCCACGAGGAGTAGTGTAAGTGGACATTAATATACGGTAGAATACGGTAAACATCTTTTATATCTTTTAATGTTTGAAATTTTACCAATTCACCAATTATTATCAATTGACTCGACAGTCCTAACAATATGAATCGCAAATTTGATTATGTGTTATTTCGAGTTTTCAGACTACACAGAACCAATGCTTTAAACCGCATATTCCTTTGTGTTGCTAATCAAACTTGTTATTTTAGTAGAACAGTTCGTGCCTGGGTATTCCAATATTTATTGGTGCTTATTTGCCTCAATACTCATTACTTAGATATATTAAGGTTATTAATTTTAATAGAAGAACGACTTTGAAACAAAAATGCGTATTTGATGACGCTGTAGTAAACGATTGAAAAATTATTGATCAGAAAATATATAGAAGAAACTGAACTAATGAAGCTTCAAAACAGATACCTAATATAACATTTTTTAAATATACTTTGTTCTACTGTAATGCCATTTAAACTCAATATCATTGGGAAACAATGGCAAAAGCTACTCGATATAAGATAAGATGAACATATCATGATAATGATCGTTTCAGGTTTTGGGCGCCCCATCCACTTGGTCCACCACCAACGTCTACAATACTGGTGTGATATGTCAGGCCCTGACAGAGGCCCAGATCGGTACCCTCACTCTAGACCTGGACGCCGTCAGTCGACTCGGACAGTTCGATGGTTGGGATAGTCTTAAGGTCAGGGTCTAGTTTGATTTAATGTAGGGCTGGAGAAGGTTGCTGAAGACATTGAAAACTACCAAAGAGAAGAAATGAAAGTGAAATTTAGAATATAAATATTAAGTTGAGCTTTTAACAGTGTAACTTGAAAAAAATCATCAATGATTGAAAGAGGAAATCTTGTGGGTTAATACGATGATTATTTTCATTTCAAGAAAAAGGCAGTGTTTGAACGATGGTTGAGTCTACTGAAGGGAGGGGATAGCAGTACCATTACGTCCAGTGAACTCAGGTCACTAGGTCATATAACCTGTGGAGCGACAACAAGCCACATCGATGTCATCCCACACGCTATCTATAAGTACGTATCATCAAAAGTATCAAAAAACTTGGACACAATTCATATTGTTGTCACCCCACGCATTATTTATGAATAAGTTATATTTCAAAAGTCATTGCAAAACGTTTTGTATTAAGGACTTAATACTTTTAAGTTTACATTCTTCTGTCTGTAGTCAGTTTGATCTCATATTGATCACTTGGTCATATACCTTGTGAGTCGGACACAATTCCTCCCAGTGAAATTTTATGTGTTGTTTATCAGTAAGTATCATCATTCAAATGTCAATTAATTATGTTGTTGAACAACGTACCTGTATGAAACATGCGATCTCCTTAAGCTCATATCTGTCATAAATGATCGGAAACAGCTACATCCTCAACTGGATTGCTACAACATATACCTGGCGGGTCATATGTCATCCTCATCATTGTCATTTCGCATGTTTTTGTAGGTCTATATTTTTATCCAAACATCATTAGCACAATACGCACACTAGTATATTAGAAACGTATGCACGAAATACATTTAATATGACCTTTATATGGAAATTACTTTTGACCTCTATCCTCACAACTATAACGGAGCATCACTTTACGACAATAGCTATTTTAAATTTAACAATAAATACGCATTAGTTTTCAAATCCAAATCTGCATATGTCATTAGGTAGTTCAAGGCATGTCTTAGCAATTTATCGTTGTACTATTCTCTACCAAATATCCTTCGTCGATGCAATGCTTTCCTTTGAGCGATATAAACTGAAAGTAAACACTGCAACAAGTACTAATCAAAACTCTTATATAATGAATTTTGCCTTACAGGAATGCGGCAGACTCGATCGGCGAGCTGACGAGCTGTGATGACACACAACTGCAATCGTTTGCCGCCTTGGCAAAAGCAGCTTACGGGAGTGACGTCACTACGTGGCTTTCCTCTGTTATATCTAACATTGGGATAACGATAGGTAATACAGATTTGTAAATATATCACAGAAAAAAAGCCACCGAGAGAAAAACGTCATCGTCGCTTACAAACCATTGCGAAACGTCTATTGACAAATCAAGACAATTGGTATACAGGAACATATAAAAGTGACTCGATAGGCTAGATGAACCATCTGCTGCCAACGAATCATTGTAGCCACAGTGTTTTTTTTATAAACCCATTCAATATACGCTAACTAAATTGTGAACTAATTTCCATTTACCTAATTTCGTTGTCAGTCAGTGTCTTGAATCGTTCGCAGTTGACATATTCTTTGTTGTATTACTCCTTGCTAGATACAGTGACACGCAACACTGACTCGCTAGATTGAGTGATATACGTAGCGAGAACATGATGAACAGTAATAAGACCTTTTCAGTTGACCTATTATATAACATTTGTATCGTTATACAGGCGGTTTACCGACCTCTGATATTGGTATGCTATCGACTACTCAGATAGATGCTATAGACTCCATCCACATCTCGCACATTCCACCTGCTACATTTGCAGTAAGTAACGTATGAACGTACAGCCTGTGTGTGAGTATTCATAAAAGTAGTAAATATAGATATATAGATTTGCGATACTTACGAAATTAGTTTTTAAACAAGTTTATCCATGGCAATGTACTGATGAAACATATAGATTATAAAAGATGAATGTTCCTCAGCAATATGCATGTTTTATATCGATAATGTTCAATTTCAACAAAGCTGCAAAAAGAAAAACAATCAAAATTTCGCAAAGGAAATATCGGTTTTCCTTTTCGAAGTGTCTGTACGCCAAAAGTTACGTCCGAAAATCGAAAGGTGAAGTATAGAGATGGTCGACATGTCCTTGAAGATGTACCGGTAAATGTGTACAAACTCTTTGAAGGAACAAGACGGTTCTTAACTTGTCCTTTTTTAATGACATACATTGAATATTCTTTTACGGAAGTTTACGTAAACTAACAAGTGATTTTAAACGGTACAAATTTTAGTAAACGGTAACTTTCTCAACAATTCTTCCGATCGAGTAACTGGTTAATCGGTTAGTTTGGCTACCAAACATTTAACAACAAATATACATTATAAGTTTAGCAAATATTCCGCTCAAAATCAATTTATGTCCATATATATTAATTTGCACGATAGTTTTACTTTAACTTTTACTTTATTTCAAACTCTCAACACCAAAACGAAGGAAATATAAAAGTTTCTTTTGCCAACATTCGTCAGCATAAAGTGGGATACAAGCTGATTAGTCCATGTTTTAGGGGTCATTTTTATAACTCATTCGAAAACTATTTTACACTCCACCTTAAAAAAAGAGTTTTACATGTACCGCGCAAAGTTGGCATATCACAACTATGCATTATGGTTCCATTTTAAAATCTGATAAGGCCTATCATGGTGTGGTCAATCCGTATTGTGAAATAACAGCCGAACAGGTCAGCCTGAACGTTGCTTGCATTGCTAAAAAATCGATTTCAGTCTCATTGATGTAAAATTTGAACAAAAAGACCAAAAAAACCAAGGAGCTCCCTTTTTGGATAAAAATCAATGTCCGAATATTCGGTTATTGATTTTAGTAACGGTTCGCGGTCTAGCGACCGAGTAGCCGATTAATCGGTTACGCGTTGACAACCCTAACAAAATTGAAAGGTCTATCGCACAAATCGGATTTTTTATCATTCGAATCAATGTGGTATGTTTTGTTTTGTTTTTACCAGTTGTTTGTTTACGACAGGGGTTCACTGTTGAGCAGTTTCTGACATTCAGTACATCACAATTATCTGCCTCGACGGCCGACCAAAGATCTTCTCTAAGTGAATCTCAACTCGCCGCCCTCTCCGCTGACTTCAGTTCAACGTCAGGTTAGTTTAAATAGTTGTTAATGCCCGTTGAAAGTTACATGTATACAATTGTTCCCAAGTCTGATCAATGATAGCATGCGAGCAATACATGTCAAGTATATAAGCAAAGGTCATATGACGTTGTAAACAAATAGAAGTTCATGTAGAGGCACGGCAGTCTAGTGGTAGGACGCCGGGCTCGTGACCGAAGGGTTGCGGGTTCGAGTCACGGCACGGCACTGTGGTATATCTTTGAGCAAGAATTTACTCAGCTGTAAATGAGTACGTGGATGGGCAGTGCTCGAATGGTTGAATGTTAGCTGTTAGCGCCGAAATGGCAGCTCCGGCTGTATGTTCCCCGGGGAGTTGAAAAGGTATTGGCTGGTTGTGAACCGCTTTGAGACGACCTACGAACTAGGTTGTGATAAAGTGGTATATACGAACCTCGAATTATTATTATTATTATTATATCGATGACCTAATTAATTGATGTAACAACATTTATACAAACAGAAGGTTACGTTAAGTCAGTTGTATTATTAATTTCATTGTATATATATTTTTTTAAGGATTTGATTACGAAGGCAATTTGCCTCAGTGACATTAGACATCCAGATTCGTTTAGTCAGACATACAACGCATCGAAGTCCATAAATATACATTAGTATGATTTAAATTGAAAACTTATTATTACTGAAACAAATGCTCCATTAAAATTAATGCTTGATTGCCCTCTACGTGTTCATTTTGTTGTCCTTTGCTTAAAATATCGAGACAAATCATAAGAATGTAGAATTCTTGTGTTTTGTGAAGAACATACTTTTATAAAGAGTTATATGTTTGTAATAATAATGTACTTTGTTCCCAACAGACAATGGCGCGGGCACGGTTACGTCATCGGTGATGCTGGCTTTAGTGCTTTCGTTGGCTGTGGTGTACCAATAGGTTAAAGGACGTTATTTGTCCATACCAATGTTGACAAAATAACGGAACAGTAGAGTTGTACATATAAACGCCGGTATTTGTTTTCCGGAATTTCACTCTACAGCGTTATGTGTGATTCTAAACGTTATTATACTTTGTATTGTGTGATCCGTCAGCTCATGTATATAATATTTGATTTATCAACAAATCTATAGTTTTGTTTACGAATGACAATAACGAATTTATTGCTTGATGTTTAAATGTCAATTTATTCGGAATTGAAATAGAAATACTCGATTTTTTTTTGATTTTTTATTTAAAACAAATCAGTGAACACAAATTTGTTTGGCCATTGTTGTATTGTTGATTTCAGTTTTACTTTACGCTTTTTTTTTCTTGTTATTATGTTTCTTGTGATTATTTGTTAGTCAAGAGTTATCTTTCTACATCTTTTAACTTGGTAATCATGACGTTCTACACAGTTCAACTGATTAAGTTATCAAGTGTTTACATTTGTTATTGTGTATTTATCTTAAAGGTATCGAAGCTGTAGAAGCTGCTACTACACTAAGTGTCTGTGTGACGACACGTATTATATATCTGCTATAACTTTGTGATAACTAAGTTTTATATGGGTGTTGTTTACCATGTTAATCTGACTCGATTGGTATATTTCTGGTAGTTTTTTTAGTTGATATTTTCTAAATGTATTATGCATTAATGCATTATATTAATATTATTTGTGTGATTTGAATTTAGAATTAATCAACATTTCTGTTTATCATCATTCGGTGAGAAGTGCTTCACAACAATTTCTGGTACGTCAACAATATCTTGATATGTAGGAAAAATGATAATTATGGCGTAGAAATGGTTCTTTGGAAAAAATATGTATATATATAAGTATATCAAAATAAAATAGTTTGTATCAATCCATTACTGTTGGTTGTTTTTATTATACTGCTTTATGCAGTTTCAGCCAAAATAAATGTTGGTTTTAAAATTTCATTTGAAGTTCGCTAATTTTTCCCTTGTCATGTGATAAACGATACGAGCAACGTAAGACAGGCATATGTGATTGCATTCTATAATATTTGGTAATAGGTCTGTATGCCACAACTATTTACACTACATCCTTTAGCTGTTTTGTCCTTCTAAAACTCATGGGTTTTGGTAGAGGCCAAAATCGTGGAGATCCAAATTGGTCTCAACTTCTGTTGGAACTTACTTTTATATGATCAGCAAAAACCTTAAAAATAATATTTAAAATATTGCTATAAAAATCAGAACAACACTTCATGCAGTATAAATTGTATAGTACAAATAGAATAGTTATATTTAAGGTAAATGGTAGCACTGGGTAGAGTACAGCTTAAGTTTCAAAACCATTGCTTGATCAAATATATAACTAGTTGCTTTATTGATATATTTGTTTCGTTTTATTTTATCTAGTTTTTTATGATTTACAAATAAAGTTGAGTTTTAGAAAGAATGTTAGTTTCGACAAAACATCTTTCATAGCAATTTTGGTTGATTTATATCTATAAAAATAAAAGAATCGCTTTTAGCTTATGTTATACCTGTCATTATTACATACGTTTAGTAAAGGGACATTCGAGCTAAGTTACAACCAAAGGGCAGCAACTCTTACATTATTTCCAGATTGTCTTAAAGCATTCAAGATCCTTCATATAATTTGAGTTCTTGTTTACCTAAAACCATTACATTATGTACTTTTTGCCTCATCAGTATCAATTAAATGTGTTTAATATATGATTTGAAATAGATAACAGTATCTCTTTAATAAATTGAGCATTTATTCTACATACCATGTTGTTATATTGTTTGTTAAAACGAAGGATAAATAATGTTGACACAGTCAGCAACATACTGTAAAACTACTTGTATCTAAATTGAAGGAACCGTATTATGTTTCTTTATAACAACAGTTAATTTATCATAGCTCCCTACCTAGCTATAATATGACACCAGTCTACGGCGCTTAAAAGTATCAAGACATAAATTTCATACTATCAATACAAACATATAATCAATATAAGTAAAGTAATGCGCAGGAGCTGCCTTAATTATTCTTTTAACTACCCACTAGCCTTATGTCACCTGTATAATAACTCCACGTGTGTGTGTGTAACCGTTTATGTTTTATGTTGCGACTTCGCATCCAAGCATCTTGTTTTTCATAGTGCCACCATACTTGACTTCTACAGAAAAGGCACTGCAGCAACATCCCCAGACCACCTTTTACTCCACCTGGGTTGATGGAAATGCAAAAAGTTGTACATTAAACAAGTGGTTCAATTTAATAAGATCTTGTTATTGTTAATGTTTTAGTTAAATCTTTACTCCATTTATTTAATTTACAGTGTAGTAGCCTTATAGCAACTAGTGCAATATACGAATAGGACACAGAAAATAATGTCGAGACATTTATGTAAACTGATAGAGTTAAAAAGCATTGCTCGTCAAAGATATATTATCCTATACCTGTACCTTGCATTTCAACAAACTATTCGTGTTAAAAGAGCAGTACATGCAGCACATCTCCCATCCTTTGCACTAAGAGCAAACTGTGTCTGGTCTGGTTTGGTCTGATCTGGTTTGGTCTGGTCTAGTCTGGTCTGATCTGGTTTGGTCTGGTCTGGTTTGGTCTGATCTGGTTTGGTCTGGTCTGGTTTGGTCTGGTCTGGTTTGGTCTGGTCTAGTCTGGTCTGATCTCGCCGACCTAGCCTAAAAGTTTGTTTTGAGATGGTTAGGATATTTGACAAAATGTATGTTTGTATCACTTGGAACAATATAGATTAGTTAAATGTGATGATAGATTTCTCTTATATATATATATGTGTATATATATATAGTCATATATCTATCAAACGATTGTCCGAGTCAATCATCTGAAACATTTTATAACTTTAAATACCGTATATGATTAAGATAGAAAGTAGCTGTAACAAGGTACACCTACTGTTGATACAAGCCTTTACATTTCAATCTTCCTAGTCAAGCAAAGTGTGGAAATATACGCACCCATTTATTTATAGATAGTTAGTTAGTTATGCTTAAAATTTTCACACAGCAAAAACAAAAATAGCGCTATAGGCGAAAAGATCGATTTTCCATCGCCTACCAACTCTATTTTCACAATTTGTAAAGGTTTTAGATAACACACGAGACAATTGGTGAATACTATGTACAAGAATATATTATTATATTAACATGTTCGTGTATTAATGGTATGAAATACACGAGCACTAGGTATTATTAGTTATTGAGATACGATTTACTGTTGTCCATTCATATCAGTGTACGCCTGTGTGACTGCATGTCAACACTTAATGTCATAGGAGTGTATTGCTAAACGGAAATTCATCCCTAGTTGAAAATCCAATGTAGGGAGACAGTATCACAATTTCCGCATAATCTAATGTTTAATATTAAAGTGATGAAAATTGTATGCTTATTATTGACACAACAGTGTGTTCTTTCAATATTAAAGTATTGCAAAGCAATCCAGACATTAATTTAATTGTGTTTTAATCAATGAGTCACATGTGTCCATTTTTCTGTACTTCAGGAAACCGGCTACCTTTTTCACTACTGTGAAGTTTTTCAAGAACGATAACTCTTGCATGCAATTACTGTGTGTATATGGTTTCGTTATAAAATGTCAATTTTTAATCGGTTTAAAGATAATTAATTTTACACAATTTCTGTATTTATGAAATTGGTATACATTAATGCAACACTAATCTATGTTAGTATCATTTTTATCGACATTATTTTGCAAAATATTGTGTTTCAATTTTTCTCTTTTAAATTCACTCCTTTTTACTTAAATTTCCATTTAAAATCCTTAAAATTCTGACAACCTATATTTTTTGTGGCAGAAATTTTTCTTTACTTCAAAGCAATATAACTACAAAATTTGAATAAATTCTACTGCGAAATGGCGACGACACAATCCTATTACTTTAATCGAAGTACACAGAAAGAAATTACCTATACGTATGGGTATACATATCGGCACAGCGTATTCTTTTCATGGTATGGGATAGTCTCAACATGTTTATTGTTTCAACTCGTTCGGCTTGAATATTTACAAGGTATGTAACATCTTCGACATACATAAATAAAAGGCTACAGGTTTGTTCTATGTACAAGGTGCGGGGCGACTTCGACATTCATAATAGATTTATATCTTCCATATTTTTTCATGAACAATGTACGGAAGAGCTTAGCTAGACAGTTTTTGAAATCTTCATTGTATTGCATAGGTCTGATATGCATTTTGTATTTAATTTTGCCTGTTTGATCTGGTATAAAGTATAATGGAACTGTTACATGCATTGTTCTTTATAATGTACCTGTAGTTTGTTTTTACGTAAATGACTGGTAAGCTCAAACTCATAAAAGGAGAAGTACATATATACGTTATAATTTTCAAACGCACTGTTTTTTTAATATGAACATCAAGTTATCTTAATAATTATTTCGATTTGAACATATTTACCTTGGCCCTAAATTAAATCCACACCAGGTAGTCGCGCATTATGGAAGATGCAAAATTTTCCTCAAATACCTTTGGTTAATGAATTCAAGGGAAAATATTTTAAAACATAATGTGTTGGTCAACAAAGCGTTTGATTTTGTCTTAGAAGTATCCTCATCGTAAAGAACGAGTATATCAGTTGACATCAGTTGACATCTAAGTCCAGATTAGTTAAGTCAGGCATGCACCACATCGACATTCAACAATAATATATGAATATGTGACTTGTTTAAAACAGCTCCATTGTGGAATGTTATATATGTTTTATATTTATATAAGGTCTTAGTTTCGAAGCAAATCTCTTATTTCGAATATATTATCTGCTTGTCATATTCGTGTCCTATACGTTATTTTCATTTTTCGTTTTCTTCTTCTTCAAATATCAAGAAAAAATACATGGACTTATTAAGTAGTTATGCTTTTGTGATACTCGTTTTCTTTGTTCTCAACAGACAATGGTGCGGGCACGGTGAAACCCTCATGGATGCTGCTGTTTTTATTACTTTTTTTATATATTTATTCTAATTCCTACTATTAAATAGTTTTGTTGTTGTATTTTGTTTTAGTCATTGTTATGTTAGTAAACGGTTATAAATACATCTTTTGACTTAGTAATCATGACGTTATACACAGTTCAACTGTTTAAGTTATCAAGTGTCTACCTTTGTTATCGTGTATTTATCTTTAAGGTATCGAAGCTGTAAATACAATGTGTTATCCTATTATATATCTACTTTAATTTTGTGATAGCTAGTGTTTATATAGGGGTTCCATAACGGATGAGTGTAATCAAATTGATCCGACTTGAGTTTATTTTCAACTCTTTTAATCGAAAACGAGCTTTAATAAGCTGGTAGAAATATAAGTGAGGTGGCAGCTTTGGTTGTTAATGTGTACTTAATGTGCTATGCATTGATTCTTCAAATTATCACATCCCATCAATTCACAGAATTTCTTTTATATCTTTTATCTATAGTAATAAGTTTTAATACTGTATCGTATGTCGTCGATATTTTGATGTGTAGTACATTACTATTTGTATAAATAGTATGCATTGTTTATATATCGAAATAAAACATGTATGCAATTATTATTTTTAGTTATTTATGAAATTCATTCCAGGCTTATTTGCGGGCTTATCTAAAAACTGCTCCGTTTATAAAATTGAGGTACAAAGCATGAATTTATAGAATGTTTCGTTATAAATAGAATTTACATTTATATACACTCTTGATAACATAGGCAATGCATTTTGGTTGTGTTGACGTGTACAACGACATGAGTCTGACACGTGAAATCTGAGTGACTTTTTCAAGTCGATGTGTCGTAGCATAACAAAATAAATCTAAAGTATTATCATTTACTTTGGTAGTAACTCTACTTATTTATTTACACTATGGCAAATACCAAAAGTCGTTATTTGCAGCTATCATGTTTGGTATGGTATAACCAGAATGGTTCTTTCATGCACAGTTACCTGTTGCCTCTATCTTTAGATCGAGACCCATGTGTGTCATGTGCTGAACTTGTACAACAATTGCTGAAACAATAAGAATACTAATAATAATTAATATAACAAAAAGTTGGGATGGTTAGACGCATGTCATGATAAGAGTTGGGATAACATTAGTATGTTATTTCCAGTTATTTGAAAAGAAAGTAAGCTGGTTACCCATAATAATAAATTGAAAATGAGGTGATGGAAAAATGACAATAAGTAAACATAAAATTATCAAAAGTGCAGGTATACGTGTTTTGTGCCAGGTATTGTGTGTAAGGTATTAGTTTAAACAATGGTAATGAGCTCAAGACGCTCATGTCAAATGTATCAGTAATATGAATATATTTCAGTACTGTATAATTTATCAATGCAATTCAAATATCGTAGTTACACTAAATATAACCGATGTCAAAAGTAGTTTTTCTTATGTTCGTTTCGTTGTTCGAGTCAAATGATAATGAAATGGTCCGGGCAGCAATCTTAATAACTTAGTGACTCATATTAAACATGTGAAACAATGCAAAAAGACAGCTCAAACCAACAAGTGCATAGCAGTGAAGATTCTGGATTATAATAATTTAAATTTAAATCATCAAACTGTAGAATTATCTTGTTTTCAAAGCCACAGAATGTTAAAAAGTAACCATCGATTTTGTATTGTAGAATGCTACTAACACAGAAATATCAGACAAAACGCTGCCTGGCTATATTTGCATTTTCCTCCTCACTAGTAATGTGGGTAATATCTGGTTTATTGATTTCTTAAGCCTCGACCTGTAGGTATGTGGTCGGGGTAAGTTGTTGTTCTACATAACAGTTCTTACAGGGGTGGTTATGATGTTAACGGTTGAAGCTATCGTTTATATCCGCCATGTTAAATTGTATTTGTATGTGTGTGATAACATATAGAACACTTCAACTGCTATTTTAGAAAACCAGTGAATTACTTGATTTGATGCTGAATTTGAAATTGTGTCAATATACGATCAATTGCAATTTAGAGATTATATTTTATATGAAAAGAAGTGCTTTTAGAATTATGAGGATTCGATTATTCTTCTTGTATGAATAAATGCCACAAACACGGCTTGCTGCTGTCGAAAAGTGTTTTTTCCACATTTTGTTTTCGTATCATGTTAAAGATATTTGATATAAATAAATTAAGTTATGTTGAATAAGCAAGTAATCTGCTTAGCATATTTCGATTGATATCGCATTAAGGCAAACATGTGTATATATTTGTTATACTAGTGGTTTAATAATGCCTCAAATTGATCGTGACATACAGTTTAAATGTTTATGTCAATAAAAGCAACATTAGGTTACTAGTGGCCAAATGGGTTTAACGATTTGTCAGTAGGTCGTTTGTAAAGTAAGTCCCCGCTGGTCGGGGATACATCAACTGCTGGTCAAGATGAAGTGCTTGTATCTCCTTCTGTTTGTTACTGGTAAGTGCAAATGCATCTTATAATTTATAGCGATTTATTTTCAAATATTGTTTTACTGATTTGAAAGAATTAAGGAAAAGTTTCCTAATTATTATTTTCATTGGAATTAGCTCTATAACGATTTGTCGGTTAAGTTGCTTAAGTAAATACCATAAGTACATAGCATTCATTAATTATATCATCAAATATAACATTTTTGTATACATTATAAATTATATATTATACAATATTAAAACGTCAGATATTTTGAGTTTTTGAAAGTTTTACTCTGATAACATATAGATATCTATGTTGAGACTTTACATGCCTTGTTTTACATGTGCTCAATAATATTAAACACCTTTTAAAACGTTCACGTTCATAAAAGAAAAAGATCTTAGGTGATTTTGTAATGAAATAGGATGGTCAGGTGGCGCACCTGTCCGACAACTTGGGTTTATCTTGTATTCCAGTTCTCTACCCGATTTTGAAGCTATCATATTGTGTTCCAACGAAAGATATTATCTTATATCGGCGATACTTTAATGCCAGAAAGTCGAACCAAGTGAAAATGTTAAATGTAACTTTTTTTTATAAATGATATTAATCCACAAAATTCAATGTTTGATCACCAGAATGAAACAGAAAATGATTTTTTAACAGTAGTATATGCACTACTTCCAAGCATGCCCCACGTATTAGAATGTTCTGGATAAAAACACAATTCGTTAAATAATACAAACATTTAGGCATTACATAGAGACGCTAGAATAATATGACATCTAACTGTAGGTTTGACAAAAATATTCACGACTGATGTTTAGAAAACACTTACTCTTCCGAACAACACAGTTTTCCTTCCGTTTTATTTAAGCATTAAACAGAATTCTATTCAGAGTTATTAACTTGAACAGGACTGCAGATGAATCGAATAACGCTCGGTAGCTTGATATGAATAATTATTTGCAATATGACAATAAATTGATATTTTAATTCAAATTCCCTCTTAGATTTTAGAAACATTGTAGAGCAAATGTAAATAATATATGTTATTTTTTTTATTGTCATATCTTTTCTGTTCTTGTTATTGGGTTTTAATTCCGCTCTAAGTTTGGAAAAATCAAAACAAGAGAATACCGATGTGTCAATTAAACCATAATTCGATCTAAAATAGACAAGAGGCCCAGAGGGCCTGTATCGCTCACCTGTTTCTTTTGTAACATGAAACTGACATATAGGTAACTTAAGACCAAATTTGGTAACTAGAACACAAGACATTTAAACATCTTAAACAGTTCTGAAGATTTTGTTGTTTGAAATTTGAAATTTTGATTTTGCAGCTTTTAATCTACATTGACCTTTGACTCCCGACTTGCACTTAAAGATGACCTTTGACTTCATTACTGTAATAAAGAAAACAATTCACACAGCTGGTCTATATAACATACCCAAGTATCATGACTATCATGGTTCTTAGGCTATTGTTGTTTGAAATTTTTAACGTATTTGACCCCTATGACTTTGACAATAGACCAAGGGCATTTTAATGAGAAAACTTCATAGCACTTCATCCTAGATACCGTACTACTGGCCAAATATCATGACCCTGGGCCTTATGGAACTTGAAAAGAACATTGTTAAAGCATTTAACCCATGTTGACCTTTAACCCCCGACTTGCACTTCAAGTTGACATTTGACCTTATAACTGTCATGAAAAAAATATTTGCACTTCTGGTCTACATAACATACCAAACTATCATGACTCTAGTTCAAATGGCTCTGAGGATATTGTTGTTTGAATTTTTTAGCATATTTGACCCCAGTGACATTGAAAGTAGGTCAAGGTCATTTTAATGTGGAAACTGTATAGCACTCCATCCGATGTACCTACTGGCCAAATAGCATGGCCCTGGGTCCTCCAGTTCTTCAGAAGAAGTCGTTCAAAAGAAAAAGTTGACCGACTGACGACGGATGACGGACCACGCAGTATGGCATAAGCTCACATGGCCTTTCGGTGCCAGGTGTGCTAATATCATCTAAGGCAAAATATCAACAAACGAAAGATTTTCATGGAGACACTCAAAAAAGTAGAAGGAAATAAGACTATGGGTTCCGGAAGGGTTAGTGCTTCTGCTTTATCGATGACACCCGCCATATAAATCTAGATGAAAGTAAAGCAGTGTTACATCTCAATTTAAGAATTTTGTAATGGCAACAAAATAACAAGGCACGATCATGAGCGTATTAAAAAAATATCGACCTTCAAAAAGCACACAGAAATGATATGTATACACTACGAGAACATAAAAGCGATCATAACACTTGTGTAACACGTTTGTCTAAATTTGTCTTATATTAGCTTTCAACTACTTTTGTCGTTGTGTTGTATTGGACTATTCAACCATATTCTTTATATTTTAAGTTTATAAATAGCTGGTATCAAGGTAAATAACATCGATTCGTGTTTGGCGCATTCACGGGTGCCTTAAATAGGATTTGTTTTAATTCTTAGCATCTTTCTTTAGGCTGATCAATAGTAAACTTTACTAAATAGTAGATTCGAAAAAGTGCTTACGTCAGACATCTAGAAAAAATATGTTAGTTTTATCCATATCACTACCTACTAGTATATGCATTGATGTTTATTGTATTATTTAAGATTACTGTGCTGTTTGTTAAGGCATTATGCCGTTTGTTCTGTAATCTATTCAACAGAGCTGACCAGGTTATCAACTGGGCTACCAGTGTTAAATATTCAGGTCATGGTACTCATAATCACAATAGGATCAATGCCAGTGTCGTGAGTGTGTCGATACCCGATTACAAGCTTAAGGACAAACTATGGAAAGGGCCAAGTCTACTTGACCTTACAGCTTAATTTCATAATATTGACACCTTTTTATATTAAATAAAGAATACACTATATCATCCCTACTGATATAAATAAACTGATCTTATAAGAAGTACTGATGAGGAAATGTTATTTAAATGGAAAGATAAATTGTGCAGAAAAGGAACCTCCATTATTAATAGAATGTGTTTTTTGGGCATAGAATGTCAATGACTACATCCCTACGCTTTAATGGTGGGACGTTTCGTTTGGTGATCACTTTAAACCCATCTCATTATAGTAGAAACTTAAATAACAAAGGTGGTAATGAAGTCACAGTGACGTCCAAAAAAATGCTATCAAGGAGGGTCCATGGTCAACACAAACCAAATACAATATATACCATATTTTTTATTATCTTTTATAATATAAGATATGAAAACAATAAGTGAACGATATAATTGTTTCAAAATCGTAACGCCTAGGTAAACGTCTGATCTGCCAGCTGTTTTCAATACATATTCCAACGTACAGCTATGACACAGGAACGATGATAATGTTTCCAAACAAGGACCACGTTATTAATGTTTTTCTGCCAGCACAACTATAATTGCAGACGGTTGAGTGTGGTTCGGACATCATATCAATCTCTCATCGTACTGAAATGTGTAAAACTATATATTAGCCAAATATCGAAAGAAATATATACCGATGATAACAGGTTTAACTTTGTGGTTACACAAGGCAATTGTTTTATCTGCTCATACTATGAACCTGTTGTTTCTTTTGCAGTACTCCTGACAGTTCCAGGTAAGTTTATTTTTGTTAAAACAAAACAAAAGAGTTACACGACTATGTATCATTCCCTATGTATTAACATTGTGATTGATTTATTATAATCAAATTTAGCTTGGTCTCCGTAAAACAAAAGAGAATATATTACAAAAGATTAATATTCATGACTTTCATTCATTTTATATCCAATTATTTCCCTTGTAAAGGAATACATTTATTATGATAGAATTAGGATCCTCACAACTAAAGCAGCAAGGAACGAAAGTAACGTCACAACAAAAGCAGCAGGGAACGAAAGGAACAACTCAGTCAAACAACCGTCCTACCGGTGCAAACAGGCCAACTGTTCAGCCAAACAACCGCACTACAGGTGCAAACAGACCAACTGGTGCAAGCAGGCCGTCTGTTCAGTCAAACAACCGCCCTACTGGTGCAAACAGACCCACTGGTGCAAGCAGACCGACTGTTCAACCTAACAACGGCCCTACTGGTGCAAATAGGCCAACTGGTGCCAGTCGGCCGTCTGTGCAACCTAACAACCGTCCAACTGGTGTAAACAGACCGACAGTTCAACCAAACAACCGCACTACCGGTGTAAACAGACCGTCTGTGCAACCTAACAACCGCCCTACTGGTGCAAATAGGCCCACTGGTGCCAGTCGGCCGTCTGTGCAACCTAACAACCGTCCAACTGGTGTAAACACATCATCAGTTCAACCAAACAACGGCACCAACGGTGTAAACAGACCGACTGTTCAACCAAACAACCGTCCAACTGGTGCTAACAGGCCGACTGTTCCGACAAACAACCGTACTACCTCTGGAAACAGGCCTTCTGTATCACGTCCTGCAACTCGTCCTCCAGTGCAACCAAGTGTAGGCTCAGTCGTGTCTTACAGCTGTCCAAAGGAATGTAGCTACTGCCAATCCTTCGTAAAGTCGTCTACCTGTATGGCATATGATCAGTATGGACAAATAAAGCAGAGGTTTTTGTCATCCCTTCCACGGAACCTTGTTGAGGCTTATAATGAAACATCAGATATGAAAAGTAAGTAAATTTGATTTACGACTTAAAACATATAGTTTAAGGAATCACAAACAACCTATTTATAATTTCGAACATTGTTTTTGCTCTTTATGTATACAAAATACATGATCATTTATACCCAAATGCTATGCTATGCATAATGTTTTCGCAATATTGCAGCTTTTATTGTGAATGCAAAGATGGCGTCCTGTGAAGGCTTAACGTCCTACATGACAATATGGGCAAAGCTGTCACCAAGGACTAAACAGAAGATAAAGGAGTTCCTCAACGACACCACTTCTGTCACAGCACGCGACATGGCCACATTCCCAAAGGAAATATACGCCTCGTTACAGGTATAGCGCTTGTGGAAAATAGGTACTTTAAAGTAAAAACACATTACTTTATAACCCAAATCAAACGCATCATTTCTTGTGAAGTCAATGTACTTGATGTTTTTCTTGAAACTTTTAATAGCAACAAATAAATAAAGAATATTAAATATTTAAGGGGAAACCGGACAATTTAAAAAATTTGATCAATTTATTTATAATTAGAATTAGGACATCATTTCCAAGTTTTATTTGCCACAACATTTGTTATAGCAAGTTAAAGTAATAAAAGTAACGGTACAATGCCATCTTCTTAAAATTATGGATAACCTCCGTGTGTATCGATAAGAAAAATTGGTTAACTTTCGTGAAAACATGCGAGAGTAAAGTCCAATTATATACATTGACTAGGCAGTTCAATCGGTTAGAGCGACAATATCAAATCTGAGGTCCAGGTTTCAAATCCGGTCTGGCCTCTGAATTTTTACACTCAAAACACTGTTGTTGATTACGTTTTTTTTTATTTCACTTTTATTTTTTTCCAACAAAATTCCAACAAGGTATGGTTTGCTTTTCAGGACTGATTTATTAAAGCTATAGTCATGCTGGGGGAAATTCGAGTGTGTAGTTACAGTTATTAGACGGTGAAAACTTTAAATATTACGCAAAAACATGCTAGACACAGTTTCTGTAACCGATATGTTTGTTGTTTGAAATTGAAATCCCTGCGAATCAATTATGAGTTAAATAACTGCGAAAGTAAAAACAAGCATTAACAAAACCAATAGATAAGTGTTTCCTGGGGGAAAATCAGGAAATAAATAAAGTAAAATAAAAATATTGCTCAAATAGTTCGTTTGACCCGGAAATGTATGTCTGGCGAAAACTTAATAAAATTGTACCAAATTGATAGTAATGTTATTGTTGACAATATCTCTATAATGTTTACCATACGGAAATGTCACATTATAAATATAGTGCTTAAATCAATAATGTGATTTTGATTTTTAACATTGGCAGTCCAACCTGGAGAAAGTAGTATTCAGCACCATGAACCAGGCACAGAAAGAACTGGTCTGTGACAAGCTGAAGTCTGTTGACTGTCTGGTTCGCGCGGCAATCCTCAGGAACCTCGACTGTTCAACTATATTGCTGGTAAAGTTATTGTTATCCTTCTACACACAATATGCACAATTGTGCTTTTTATGTTGCATTTTTGGATTACAATTTGTAAAGCTCTATTGCTATTTTACTGTAACGTCAGCGGGTGATTGGCAAATACGTTTTCTTCAAGGGCATAAATATTCAACATAAATATCATATAATTAACATTTTTTTGTATTTTTGTCATCTCTAATAATTAAGTATTTAAATGAAATGACTTGTGAAGGGATATTTAACACAACTGTGAAAGGTGACATTTAGACCAAGTAACGATGTCGATTTTCTCGTCATAACGCGTATCACCGGGTGTCTTTTTGGTACATATGACAGGGGAAATAGACATCACAACAATGATTTACAATTTTCGAGCTCATAATTATTCACAAAATAATGATAATTTGACTCATACATGCAGTATATGAAACACGTTGACGATTGAAATTGTGCATGGGTATTTGAAAACGTTTTTCGTGAAAGTGTTATTTTATTGACAAGTATTCTTAAAACTTGTTATTGTCATATTTTTGGTTGTGTCTATTTATCAAACAATTAAAGTAGTTCGTTATTGAAGAGCAACGATTCTTACTAAATGTTTCTTCAGGTAAAGCAAAATAAATTAGAGGTGTATATACTTACAGCAGGGTGGAGGCCAGGGTCTATCTAAGACAGACCTATTAGCACTTGTTGATCTTACCAACTTCACAAACTGGGACGACGCCGAGTGGAACAAAACTCTATCGTACTTCGCTGAACTTTTGACATATACACATTTTGAGAGCGTACCCATCGATGTTCTTATCGACAAGTAAGATTATTTAATATGTCACGCGCTTGTAAAAGACCACCTTATACAAGTGGTTGTGACTGTATATTAAGATAATAAGGCAAACAGAAATATATGACAATATATGGAAATAATTTTGATATCATCTACCATAATTATTTACAAATTAGAAGGATTATCAATGTTGTAATTAATTATTAGTTAATTAATTACATGAAGCGTTTCGCTCCGATACATAATGAATTGATCCGATAATGTATTGAAACACAGTAACCATGACACGAACTCATTGCTTTCTAATGTTAGTTTTGTTCATACAATGCATACCAAGGTTTAAATTGGTTGACAGCATGAAGACTTTGATGCCTTTTTGTGGAAAGCTGTCGGTAAAAGTAGTGCAAACTATTGCCAAACGGACACAGGACAAATTGGTGGCGATGAAATCACAGGCGACCATTCCTGCCAACATTAAATCTGATTGGATGGACCTTTTAAGTAAATGCGGTGCAAGTCCGAACTTTTTTGACGGTGTATTGGACGTTCAGGAGGTACTGATTATTTTTTTAAAAAAAACTCTAACAACCAGAAATGTTTTCGACGGATTTAAAACGTTTTCATTTAAATGCAAATTAAGCTTCTTCTGTGCTTTTATAGCATGGTTTTATTGCCCATGTACACATAATTGTACCATTTTTTTATTTTTAAGAAGTTTTGATTACTCTTATTTACAGGATTTACTATAGAAACTTCCATAAAAGGGTAGTTGTTACTCTCTGCTAAACGTTCAGCATTTGGGGTAACCACACGACTTGGGAGCCCTTTGTCATTATAGTATGACCAGGCCGAGTACTGTGATGTGGTTCTGGGCATGTTATTTCAGTTTCAATTTAACTTACGATATCTACTTACTAACGATCAATAACAGTTTAATACGATTTGTTACGATTTGTCACTTACTTTTTGTATCGGTTCTATTGTCTTTTGTCTAATCCGTTCTGTAAAAGTGTGACATATGTGTACCATCTTTAAATACTTGTTTCATACTTTGATAGGCAATGTCATCAGTGGACATGAGTAAGACTGACCCTAAGGATGCAATGAAATACATGGAGAAGAACAGCAAGTCTCTAGATGTAACTGTCATGGACAAAGACCAAATTGTTAAGTAAGTTCTTAAAACATATTCCGTTGATTTATTTTGACAATTTATTTCTTACATGAATAGAAATTGTGCTTTCCTTTTTTATGGGTTCTCAACGCCCTTGCATATTTAATTTTTTTATCTTCAATTGGTTTATTGGTTGTATTTCTTCACATTTTGTATGTATTTTGTGTATTGTTGTACATTTGTTACATTAGATATTTGAAGTTTGATATTATATTTTATATATGTTATAAATAATTTCAGCTTTATCAAGGTTCTTGCGTTTAATAAAACCCGAATGATGGAGTTAAATGCGACAGCGTTAGAACTGGCTGCATGTGACATATGTAAAAAAGCATCAGATCTAGGAAAAGCAGACGTAAGTTTTTAATGTCATTTGCAAAGGATATGCTAAATAATGTTTTCTTATTCTTACATTTTCGTTTAAATTTATGCTTCTTGTTAATTAAGATAAATTTGAAAATATTTGGATGAAATAAAAGGTTTTGAGAAAGTAAAGGCACTAAAAGAAGACAAGATAAGACACTTACAGCGATGAGAAGACATCAAAGTAAAAGTAAAGCATCATGACGCAGATAAAAACGTACTGTAAAATGTTTAATATTCTTTTTCCATGGAACTAAAAAACAGGATTTACTCGATAACACGTTCATGGTTTTTGATTTCCTACTTATAGATCTTACTTGATGTGGAATGTGAAGTAATCATAGCTAACTCTACTTGTATTTTATTTTAGTTGAGAATGATCACCGAGGTTATACAACGTAAGCTGCCAACATTCACCGACCCAACAACCTTTGACGCCAGCAAACTGGAATGTATCGGTTGCATGCTGCCTTTCTTTCCTAAAGCAGCATTTGACCAGGTGCCACCTGCAGCTATGCAAGGAGCTCTTACTTCGGGAGACATCAAAAACATGACTTTGAAATCTAGGTCAAAGGTACCTACCACGATTGATAAAGACGCATAGTTCAATAAGGTTGCTAGTTAGCACGTTATACTTTCCAATTTACGGTAGAGATAAACGCAATAATGAAGACTTCACATACCATTTCATTAGAGAATTCATGAACAGTGTATAAAATATACCTAACGGTTTCTATATCTACTTTTTTAAAACAGTAATTTGTTTAAATTTCTGTTTTTTCATTATTCATGTATGATCCCCTCAAATGCAATATCTTGTTTTACCTTAAATAGGCTCGCTCAATAATGACAATGGCAAAGACGGCTTTCAACAAACCAAATGTAAGTAAGATTATCCATTCTTTTTACTTAAATACTTTTTAAAGAACATGAATAGTTTTTGATCATCCTCAACAAATGAAACCGAAGAAGTTAAGTCTGAAGCTTCGTTTCTTCGTATTCTTTAGTGATATGTCACTTAACAGTCCTTCTCTCTTCTTCCGCACTAAGAGTAATACAAAATATGTGTAAACCTCGTTTTTAACATTCCTTTCATAATAGGTAATTATTTTATGAGATATATACGTATCATCTTAAAACATTTCTGCTGTTTCACCAACACGAAAGCAACCAATCATAAAATGTTGGTAGTAGGTTTGGCTACTTTTGTGCAAATCCACAGGATAGTCTTGCTAAAATATGGACAATTACTATTAAAATGGTATGACCACGCCTATTAATACTGATGTTTTACTTGAAAAGGGAGACTTCAGCAGCGATGACCTTGAGAAGATGGGTTCATCGGTGTTAGCATTGAAAGCTACAGAGGTGATTAATGTACCAGATGCCTCATTTACCGACAGTGTGGTAGCCTCTCTGGACACTGCTCTCAAGAGTGGAGAAATGCAAATATCTAAAGCCGTCAAAGCAAAGTTCATCCAAAAGGTAAGCACTCGACTGATCAACCTCTCCATAAGTGTTTTGCAATGTTCAAAAATACCGTTGGGCATTCTTTAACTTAAAAGAATGAAAAGATTAGATTTTAATTGGAAAATAATGGTATTTTGAAATGACGATATACTGTATACCTGGTTATATTATTGTATATAAGGTTTTTTTAAACAGTTCATTTATTAGTATAAAGTATAAAGCTAGATAAATATACTTGTTTTCGTCATTAGCGTAAAAATTAACTCAGAGCGCATATCAGTTTAACAGGACAAAAGGTAAACAAATGACTAGGCAAAATATTCCGGTAGTCAGTATACTTTCGTTAGAATAACACCGTCTTGAGGAACAAAATACATATAATTTACAGAATATTTTTCGTTCTGTATTCTTTATTTCTCGTACTACTAGGTTTTACAATACCAACTAACTTTTTAACTGCCTCTTATGCTATACCAGGCCTTTAAGGTTATATAGAACCACTGATCGTTCGGTGGTTGAATTTAACAGCAAGATAATTGAGGATACCCGTGTTATTCAAAAGAGCTTGGTATCAAAATAAAGGTTTCCATATTGATTATGCAGATGAAGAGTGGTGCTGGTCTTGGAAAAGTTTTGGAAACTTCTCTCGCCAAGGAGATTCCCATATCAGACCTAGAGGAGGCCTCTGTATCGGATTTTGACGACCTGGTCGGAGAAACCAATGAAAGTTCCATTGAATGTAACACAAAGCAGGTTTGTTTTTATGAGAAAAATTCTACATGAAAATGTATTGTTTAAGCATAAGATGGAATATGGGTTTTGATGCTCCTAGAGATAGTATATGGTGAAGACAATATATGGTTTAACAATTAAAACGGGAATATATGCATGACAGATATGAAATAATATATGTTATGTACGTTTAAAACAGCTATAACAGTACTGAAAATCATGTTTGTACGAGAAACTAAATATGTATGATAAAGTTATGTCGGTATAGAATAAGATTAATGGGTTATATAATTATTAGAATCATTAGTTCAAAGTCGTGTATAATACAGGGTAAAGGGAAATGTGTTTCAGTTTTAACTGAAACACCTTAGAACTGTTTTGAACCAGTTTTAACGTTACATTGCGACCTTGGATACACCATATTATACATAATATGTCTTCAGGCAAGGTTTCTGATGAAGAAAGTGAAGACTGTTGTCGGAGATGTAACTTCAACCAACACCAACTTTACCCTGATGAGGGTAACAAATATTCTTCCTTATGCGTGTGGCTTTAGTAAGGAAGATGTTATCAACTTCGTGCAAGACAGTTCTTACCTCGATGTTCTCACAAAAATCAGCGAAACTCCATGCTTGACACGAGGCCTGGTAATGCTATTTTTTTATTTGTAAAGTGTACTTTAGTAACTTTATTAAAATGAGATATTTTTTATGTTTTCACAATTCTTCTTCTTATCAACCTTTTGAAGCGTGTATTTAAAGGTATGTTTTGTTTCATTGCTGCATAAACTTGATTTGCTAATTTTTTTGATAGATTAGCAAAGAATACGTTTCAGTTGAAGTATTGTTATTGACTTCAACTAAATCAGGATCACGTAATATTGTTTTAGAATGAACGAGTATAACATATTTTCGTTTGTATAGAGTAAGACGTTATACGAACAACGAAAGAACGCCACTTCATTCGACTCTACTGACGCTGCAAGTCTCCAATCCTCCACCAGCAGTTCTACAGTCAGTCAGATGTCGGCGCAAATCCTTGCACATCATAGGTACGAGCCCAGACAGGATGCTTACAATATAAAATCATGATTATGAGCATGAATATTTCTTAATTTTGTTCAAAATACAAACAGTTCTTCTATTCGAATTACATGTAATTATACATAATATTGTGGTTCATTCGACGACCTCGTTCAAAGTTATACATGATAAGTTGATAATTGTGTTTCAGTAAAGCTGAGCTAGACAAGTATGGTTCAAGCAGGTGCTTGGATATTCTGGAGAAAGTGTCTACAGCTAACACAAAGCTCCTCACAAAGGCCGAGTTGGAGGACAAATGGGACTACTTTGTCGCGTGTGTGGTAAGTGAACATCTTAAAGTTCTTTGGATGTACTATTCAAAAGAAAAGATATACAATGTGATTACTTTTCATAACTGAACTATACGGTTTAACATTTACAGGGCAAAATATCTGGGACGATCACAAAAGACGACTTGAAAAAGGCCGGCAATCTGTTGTGTGGTATCACTGAGACATACATCAAAGAGTTGGACGCTGATGCTCTAGACGAATATGCAAGTGTCATTCAAAAATGCAGTCTCGGCAAAGACGAGAGGCAGGCACTAGCAAACAATTATGTGTCAAAGATGGGGATGTGAGCCACTTTAACGTTTTGCTTTAACATAATAAACAGGCGTCAGTAGACAATCATCATTTACCTATAAAGTATTGAACTATCACACAACTACTGCCTACAATTCCTGTCACTATTCTCTCAAATATTGTGACATTAAGACAGGGGCTATCATATTAGACTAATTTTTTGCATGCAGCGTAATTGAAACGTTAAATGATCAGAAAATCACACTGTAAATAAATATTACATGGTTATCTTGAATATTATATCTTGTAATCATATGCTTATAACCGTTTTCGTGCTTAAAATTATTGTTTCTTTCCAGAACAAGCGGTTCAAGTATGACATCGTCGGCAGTTGTGAGCTTGGGATCTGCAGTTGCAAACTTACCTTCTTCTATTCTCGATACTATTCCAGATGTGAGTTGATAACCTCAGTTTAGAATTACTAGACATATCCCTTAATTACACACGCAAAGAATTTGCTTACATTCGATATGTTTATTATTTTTGGGTTTTTTTATTTCAAGGAAACTATATCTGATCTCTCTGAAACGATAATGAAATCGTTCAAAGAAAAAGAAGAATCTGACAAGGAACGTGAAAAAAGTGGATTTAAATCCGATGTCAAGGACGCCGATAAGCAAACTTACAAAACGTTGAAGATTGCTGTTGCAACCAAAATTTTGTCTGCCAAGGAATCCCTTACTTCTTCCAATTCCGGTTTGACTGGCCGTAAACGGAGATCAACAGGTAGCGTTATTAAGCTAGGTATTCTATACTGATGTTGTGCTCGTATGATAAGTGTTTCAGGGCAATAGCAATAACAGAAATCAATAACTATGTACTCCGCAGTATAACTTTCGTTACTTTAGCCCTTCATTATGTGGGAGAATTTATCCTTGCAGCGAAAGTTAAAGCACCATATACTATATTCAGTCACTACAAGTAAAATGCGAAATTCACAATACTCTAATATGGATATGGATTTTTTTTCCCAGTGAAGGGCGAAAGTTCTCATTTATACAGTAATGCGAAATTCCCAATAACTTAGTGAACTTACAAAGGGGAAAATAGTGCACATGAATGTTCTGAAGAAACAATCTGGCCAGAATTGTTTTCCATACACAGTAAAATGTTTTGAAAATTGCTCTGTGTTGCTCAAATTTAATGTTATATAACTTTAATGGTACACTTAGTCCCTGTTAACGGACATGTATAGATATGAAACCCCCATATGATATAAAGGTATATATAAATATTTGAATGGAAACCCAAGTACGTCTTATTATAGTATTCAAGACAAACACACATGTCGTGTGAACGATTTCCTCCAACAATGATAATAACCGAAAGGTCGATACTGGCCATTAGTGAAACTATATAACAATATACATCTATAAATAAATAAATATACAACATTTGATATAGCGCCCTATCTAGCTAACATAAGTCACTCTAAAGCGCTTTACAGTACATAGATATACAATTTTATACAATCAATACAATTAGCATATACATTAATCAATATAATATTGAGGAATTCGCAGGAACTGCCTTATCAGGCGCTAACTAGTCATATGCCACCTGACTAATATCTCCCTATGTGTGTATGCCTGTGTGTGTGTGTGTGTGTGTGTGTGTGTGTTCGAGTTGTATTGTGTTCTGTTTGTAGTGGGACCGTACTTCCAACGGTATCATTTATAGTGCCACCTCACCTAAACTCCACTTGGGTTGTTGGAGTTGTGTAGCAATGTTCTTGTGTCAACAAACATACATATCAAAGTATTGACCTAAAGTGTATGTATACAATAGTGGTATTTATCAATGTTTGAATTATCAGCATCCCTGACCTGTAGTGACCTCCAAGCTATCGGAACCAGCGGTTTGGCAGCCCTGACCACAACGCAAATATCCAACTTGGACGACCAGGAGTTCATCGATTGCGCTGAGACATTGGGATCGGTGACAGACTACAGTGACGCACAGGAAACAGCTCTATTGGCCGTTGCCATGAGATCGACTGTATGCTTATAGTATATCATCATATATTTTAAAAGATTCGTTAAATAATTATTTTGATGATGTATGATATACAATGGTTATCTTACAAGGTTTTTCATTTTCAATAGAACAATATGAAAGATATTGCGGATTATTACCTTCTTCAGACAATAACATAGCAATCGAATGTTTGCTAAGTTGTTACATATGTATGAGATGGCAGTCTAATCGACCAGTTGATTAAGCTATGCGTGAGCGTATGTACACCTAGGTGATATTTATGTACGGGATGGTTATCATATAGACAAATCGATTCGCCAAGCTTTGGTTAAGACGTGTTCATGAATATGCGAGAGCCTATTGACAAAAATAAGTCTGAAGTGATGGAGAGAGAGAAAACCCTGTTCAAGTGGCAAATAATGGTAGATACATGTATCGGAACACACCGGAAGTGCTTGTCCTAATAAACAAAAATGAGCATTGATCTTAGAACCTTGCACATGTATTGCCAAGTAAGAAATAAAAGGTAGCCCACTGGATTTGCCGAGTTGTTCATCATGTTACATTAATTACACCTGAGTGTACAAACGCGTATAGCACAGTCAAATCGACCTATCGTGTTCGTTTTTCATCTCGCACATATTTAGAGTAGCCGAATCGACTTATCGTTATCGCTTTTCATCTCGCACATATTTAGCGTAGTCGAATCAACTTATTATTGTTATCGTTTTCATCTCGCACATATTTAGCGTAGTCGAATCGACTTGACGTTTTTCATCTCGCACATAAATTGGCGTAGCCGAATCGAATTATCGTTTTCGTTTTTCATCTCGCACATATTTAGCAACTCAAGGTTCATACGCTTCACTGGCCATTTGTCTGATGAAAATTACAAAGAACATGCTGTACTATTCATCGAATTGTCACATTTATACAATGACTGTGCTACATGAACTTAAGATATAATCAATTTCTACCGCAGGTTTGGGGTGACCCGTCCACATGGTCTGCCACCAACGTTTACAATGCTGGTGTGATCTGTCAGTCCCTTACAGAGTCCCAGATCGGTACCCTCACTCTTGACCTGGACGCTGTCAGTCGACTCGGACAGTTCGATGGTTGGGATAGTCTCAAGGTAAGTAAAGCAACAACAGTGTTCCACTTATACAAGTTAAATATATGTATCCAAGTATTACGATCAGAGTCTCTTGTGTGGAAAATAATGTCGACTAGCAAGGACGATTTTGATTGAATTTTACGTACAGCTGCTGAATATCTAACAACTGGTCCGTTATCGAGGATTTATATCATAGTCACAAGCTTAGCTGATTAAATTCAAAGTAAAAATTGGATTTTTTTTATGGCAGAAAATAGCTGTGTATCAGCGATGGTTAGCCCTAGAGAAGGGAAGCGACAGTAGCACCATCACGTCCAGTGAACTTAGATCTCTTGGGCATGTTACCTGTGGTGCAGAAACGGGCCATATCAACGTCATACAGTCTTCTGTCTACCAGTAAGTGAAATATGAGATATAACATCTCAATACAGTCCTTTGTCTACTAGTAAGTGAAATGTGAAATATCACCTCTGAATACAGTCCTCTGTCTACTAATAAGTGGGGAGTGAAATATCACCTCTGAATACAGTCCTCTGTCTACCAATAAGTGGGGAGTGAAACACCACCTCTGAATACAGTCCTCTGTCTACTAATAAGTGGGAAGTGACATATCACCTCTGAATACAGTCCTCTGTCTACTAATAAGTGGGAAGTGGCATATCACCTCTGAATACAGTCCGCTGTCTACTAATAAGTAGGAGGTGGCATATCACCTCTGAATACAGTCCTCTGTCTACTAATAAGTGGGGGGTGACATATCACTTCTGAATACAGTCCTCTGTCTACTAATAAGTGGGAAGTGGTATATCACCTCTGAATACAGTCCTCTGTCTACTAGTTAGTGGGAAGTGACATATCACCTCTGAATACAGTCCTCTGTCTACTAGTTAGTGGGAAGTGGCATATCACCTCTGAATACAGTCCTCTGTCTACTAGTTAGTGGGAAGTGACATATCACCTCTGAATACAGTCCTCTGTCTACTAGTAAGTGGGATGTGAAATAACACCTCTGAATACAGTCCTCTGTCTACTAATAAGTGGGAAGTGAAATAACACCTCTGAATACAGTCCTCTGTCTACTAGTAAGTGGGATGTGAAATAACACCTCTGAATACAGTCCTCTGTCTACTAGTAAGTGGGATGTGAAATATCACCTGTCATTACAGTCATTTGTCTACAAGTAAGTGAAATGTGAAATATAACATCTTCATACAGTATACTGTCTACCAGTTATTGAAAAGTGACTATTGAATATCAGTTGAAACGTCGTTTTGAAAGATATTGGTTAACCGAAATCATAACCTTGTTATTTTGTCTTTTTCTCATCAGCTCAAGTCACAAAAACAGTTATTGCCAGGTGATTTTCAAGTCAAGAACATTTTGACGGCGTATGGTTATATGAATTGTTATTACTATACTTGTGGTATATTGTTCATGTATGTGATGCAACTGCCTTACGATAAACGTATATTCCTTATCATAAAAATTGCACAGCTTCTATGATAACCGGTCACATTTTGAGGGTATCAATTACAATATACCTGTGACTATGTCGCATTCCATCTGTATTGATATTTAATCTCGTGTACCTTAATGAAGGAGTGCTGCGGATGCTGTTGGTGAATTGACAAGTTGTGAGGACACCCAACTTCAAGCTTTTGCCGCCCTAGCAAAGGCAACTTACGGAAGTGACATCACAACATGGGACACCACTGTTATCACCAATGTTGGGATCGTCATTGGTAAAACATTGTTATTTTCATTCTGCTCTATCTAATTATATGAATATTGTCATACGTTCGGAAAACATTTAATTCCATATATACAGTATAGGAAAAGATCGATGGAATTGCGAATATATTTCAAAATTGTTTTTCATTATATCTACCTTTTTGTCTTACAGGTGGTCTGACCGCCAATGAAATATCCACCCTGTCGGAAACACAGATAGATTCTGTGGACGCAAACCACATATCATACATCCCTGATACTACTTTCACTGTAAGTCACTGTTATCGGATATATAAAATTACTTTATTCTATATACTTTTTGCCCTGGTTTGAGGGAGACCTGAAGAGTTGTTTTCCCGAGATAAATCATGTTTCCCGAGGGCGAAGCCCCGGGGGAACATGATTTGTCGATTGGGAACAACTCCTCAGGTCTCCCTTAAGTGTTTTATTATTCCGAAATTCCATCTGTGGAATCTCTGTTCTGTAACACATATAACAAAAATACATCAACATTAGGCAATGCAAGGTTGCTAGGTTGTGATAAAGCGGTATATAAGAACCTCCAATTATTATTATTATTATTGTTATAATATTTTTATTATTTCATTAGGTCTGGTAGCATATATAAACTACAAATATCTATCACTGTCAGTGTTTTGATTTGACATCAAATTGAACAACAATTATAGCCTTTCACGTTCTCAGCTGTTAGGAGGTGGAATCTCCCGTTCACAGCCATTGTTGATGTTTGGGTGTCGTCCAGAACACATCGGGCGTTAGAGAGTCTTACAAAGAGAGACAACTCGTCCGATAATGTGCGAGGGTTCCGAGAGGGATACTCAACAAGGAAAATGGATCGCGTGAGGGAGACTGGATGTTTTATAATCCTGTCATTTGATGTGTTTAAACCAATCAGACGCGCTGTAAAATCGATGAGGAATAATAATATCTAATGTCGGTGCATTTCTTTTGTGAAATGACGTTCGTCGATGACATAAAGTACATTTTTGGATTCTGTGTACAGCATTCATAGCGGTCCTCGCCAAGCCTGGGCAAATCAAAACCAAACAACAGACTTTCTTCTTCCGCGGAAGATCTTTAAATAATGTGTTGATTATTTCATGGTATGATTAATGATATAAAATGATGAAATACATATGAAAACGATCAATAAATCAAAGAAAAAATGTTAAAAAGATTGACGTTTTTCATCTCGCACATAGTTTAGCGTAGCCGAATCGACTTATCGTTTTCGTTTTTCATCTCGCACATATTTAGCAACTCAAGGTTCATACGCTTCACTGGCCATTTGTCTGATGAAAATTACAAAGAACATGCTGTACTATTCATCGAATTGTCACATTTATACAATGGCTGTGCTACATGAACTTAAGATTTAAGATCTTTTCAGTGAGCATCATGAACTATATCAATCTTAGATTACTTCGCTTTTTCGACCGAATAATTTCTTCACAAAAAAAAAAAAACTCCGTGAAAGATATTTAGATTATGTGTTCATTATTTCATGATATGATCAATGATATATAATATGGTAAAATATATCTGTATAAGACAAAACAAAAATAAAAGAAAATAAGTAAACATCTTTAACAGTGGCGTTTTTAATCAGTGAAAGTTCCGAACTATATTTGGTTCAAATTACTACGCCTCGTATTCCAATACTCTTAAGTGTGTGCGTGTGTGTGTGTAAGAGTTTTCTCCCCTTTTCCATCATCGCGTAGTTTCATGCTCATGACTTGTTGAACGACTGTTTGATTACTGTCCTTGATAAATTAGGCTTCGTGTTCTCTTTGTCTCAATGGAAAGTCTCCAAGTGAAAGAGAATGTTGGGTTATACTAAAGTAGCCGTCAGCAGCCGTGCCTAACGAGTTTATAGATAGCTTCCCAATGCGACAGCAGCTGTGCCTAACGAGTTTGTAGATAGCTTCCCAAATTGTAATAATAATATCATAATTATTTATTTATATTATCTATATAACATTTTTTTATTCTATCGTAAACTTTCCTAATATGGCTCCGTAGCAATGCAGTCATTTCCGTCATGGGTTTCCATCGATTTGAAACACCATAATATCAGCCAATATTCAATTGCAGGGCTGTTGAGTCAAGGTTATCGTTATTTATTTTTATACTGCTAATAGTAGCCAGTAAGGGACCTATATTGTTTTAGCAATACTCTGCTTGTACTAAATATTTTTATTGTAAATTATGATTAAGGGATAGGCTATTATGACCCTTACTCAACAGCATTTTCTTTATTATTTACTGCCATTCTGTCCTGATATAGCACCTCCTTTATTCCATTATTTGAATCCTTCATATACAGCATCCCTGAGTTCCCTCGGTACTTTGATTATTTTATCACCTTTATTAAACAAAACAAAGGATTTGATTAATTCATTCAAATCAGAGCTTGTTGGAACAATTGACTAATTAATTAGGATTGTTTGTCATGAGCAGCACATCGATATCCAAGCTTATTTTAATTATATAAAGGTTACTTTCAAACCAAATCCGGTCAGGAAATTCTCATCCTTTTTGTGTTTTATAGGGTTTCACCGTGACGCAAATCAACACGTTCAGTACTTCTCAGGCGCAATCAACAACAGCAAGTCAGCGAGCTGCTCTGACATCTGCTCAACTTACTGCGCTTGAAACGGTGGCAGCCTTGTCATGGACTGTTTCTTCAGGTACGGAAACATATCTCGTATACTTGAAAGTTACTCTTATATTTTGGTAACTGGATACGCGTTATTCTATGTTGTTTATTTAATTTACTTCATAGTAAGAAGTTGATTTGGCGTTAATTACTAAATCAGCCAAAATACGAAGACTTCGTTCAAAGGAAGGTATAACAAGTATATGAATGTATCACGATAATGTTTGGACATTTTTAGTAAGAAAACAATTTTGTTATTTTATCTGAGTCATTGCTACTCACTAAATACTTCATTTTGAAAATTATTTACTGCGATTAATGAGCACTCCTAAAGTAAAGGATCTCTCATTGATAAAATAGAAATCTCTAGAAAGAAGATATTCTATTGTAATTAATGTATCTAATGTATATCGCTGAAACGAATTCCATCTAACGAAATCATTTCATTTAAATCAAACGGAATTAGTATCAGGATCGTAGAGAGTTTGTATCAATCACATTTATGCTTGCATAAACATGTGTTCGTATGAAAAGGAAGGTGATTAATTTTCTAAAATTTTACCTAAAGAAATGTTATTCCTGTAATATTCCTTGCTTTGAGGTATGATAATAGATATCAAGCATACTAAGTATTGCTAAAGCAATACATGTCCCCTACCGGCCCCCACTAGCTATTACACTGAAATAATTTATAAAAATGGTGCCCTTTGGTGTTAATTTGGGAAAATGAAAAGTATATCATATCAGCTTGTAACTGATTTTAATGTAATAATAATACAAGAAATTGTAATGTTAGTATTATTACTGTGGAATTATATAAAATAAAATGATTGTTATATTTTGTTGCTTTTGTGGTATTAAATCAATTACGTGAATATCATCACCAATGTGTAATAACGTGTTACTTATCCAGTTTAATTCAGTTCATTATTGCCCTTTCAACAGCGTTACGACCCTTTGAACTTGAAAGTTATTTTTTGTCTGTAGGTATCCTAATGTTTCTGAACCATAATGTTTACATGCTATTTCAAATATTTTCAATAAGTGAAATGGTTAATATTTCTAGGAAATGTCACAGGAAAAAATATATATGTTTCAATTAAGTTTAACCAGTAAGAAATGAAGCCGCTAGAGGGCTGACAAGGATTTTCTAAAAAATAGTAACGGTGACCTTGACCTTGAACAAACAACCCTGAAACTCAAACTTGCCCGAGATATTATGGTCGTCCTTTGTAATTGTTTGAAGCTTGATCAAAATACCTTAAAGAATGAAGCCGCTGAAGCGCTGGCAAGGATTTTCTAAAAAAAGTAACGGTGTCCTTGACCTAACAACCCTGCAATTCGAACTTGTCCGAAATATTATGGTTCTTTGTATTTGTGTGAAGTTTGATCAAAATCTATGAAGGAATGAAGCTGCTAGAGCGCTGACAAACATTGGTGTTACGTACGTACGTATATACTTACGTACACAGACGGACGGAGAGGAAAAATATAGTCCCCCGCCCCGGTTTCACCGGTTCCCCTAGTAATATATGGCATGTAATTGTTAAATTACTTAAATAATTTGCTGCAAAACAAATCAAGAAATACCGTTCATATTATCATAATGCACATTTTTAATTTTAAGGTAGCTTTTTTTTTTCTAATTCCAAGAAATATACGAATTTTGCCTGGTTACAAAAACAATATGTATTAAAATTGATCGCTTTAAATATTTAACAAAATATTGATATATATACATGTGTATGTCTTTTCAGATTCGGGCGTTGCCGTGGTGACCGGTAGTTGGGTGCTAATGCTGGCTACACTTGTACTTGGTACATTTTTCAATCAAAATGTTTAGCTATCGGCATTTTCTATCGGAATTGACATTTCTTTCGGAATCAGAACTTTACACAATGCAGAAAACTGCTTAAAAATAAATAAATAATTATTGACGAACCAATGACGTTCAACTGACCGTTTCTCAATAATTTATTCTTAAAGCATCGTTACCTTGTGTTCTTAGACATACTATTTAGGATATGAAAATAAGGGGAGTCACAACCAGCAGAAAAGAATCTAAGAAGTAGTTTTTGACGAAACTATGACGTTCGACTGACAGTTTCTCAACAACTTAATCTGAGAGTAATATTACCGTGTTGTTCTTAGCTTACTTTCTTAGAATGAATATTTCTTTTAGTTCATAAATTAGGCACAGTTTTATGAAGCGTTAGAAATAGTTTATATAAACCATTAATGAAATTATGGAGTATGACTGAACGTATTTGTATACCGTAGTATTGGAGTGATATCAACGTCTGGTACGCTTCATTAGAATATGACAAAATAATAAAAAGTAAATAAAAAAATCTTAACAATAAATTAAAGCTAAAACATATTTATTACTATTAGCGATAATAACACATTGAATAACTATTTTGGTAGAAATAACAATTTGAAAAAAGGTAATGTATTTTTGTTCATTGCTTCTTATTTCTATTCATGTCCAGATATTTCCTTGTTGAATTTAATGTTGCAATAAAATGAAATTTAATCAAACAAAACTGTTCCTGTATGTTCTTTTTTCTGAGAGTTATTCTGTTTGTTTTGTTCTAAATGATAATAAGTTCACTTCCATTAAACTCATTTGCGATGTACGCTTGCATTCCGTCTTTGCGTATTGCAGAGTTATCTGCTCTTGGGAGCAGGTATTGATTGTTGCGTCATTTGTTTGTGAGAGTAACGTCATCAATTTTTGAGAAAACGACGTATTTTCTCACACAAACCAATGACGTAACAATCAATACCTGCTCACAAGAGAAGATAACTCTGCAATACGCAAAGATGGAATAATAATAATAATAATAATAATAATAGTAATAGAGGACATATTTCAGGTCGTCTGAATAATTTCTAAAATTCGGGATTATCTTTGTCTCTCATTCTTCATTCAGTTGAATACATAAGTCGATTTCATTTCGGAAATTATTACATTTGTATGGGATGTCAACCTAACATTCATTCCACGAGTAATGCTTGTCCTTTGTTCAATAAAGTAATACAATATATCGTACACATTTACGAAATACCTTACATATGTCTGTGATATCTTATATGTGCTGTGGAGATATCTTATAAAATGTATCGAGGAATGGAAAGCTTGAGGAGAGAGAGAAAAGAAAAGATATGTTCTTTTAGTTTTTGCTTTGTTGGCAGTAGATCGATGTGGGTCGTTCTGAATAGGAATGCACTCTTAACGGGTAACATCAATAACGTCATAATATCATATAGTTTGCTACAACAAGCCAAACATTTTAGTTGGCAAATTATGCTAGTTGTTGTTCAGGTAATTCATCTTACTCTAGGATTCCATCTGCATATCTACTTGTAAAAACAAAGGATAATTACCTTATCTACTTTCTTAAGAATCACTTTAAAAAATCTAACTCATTAATTTTGAGTAAATACAGACGTATCGGGTTGGCAATTGGGCATTGTTTGTAGCATGCTAATGTGAATGTACATACTATATTTGGTTTAAATCGGAACATGTTAGAGGAGGTATTGCATGGAAACCAAGCATGACGGACGGACGAACCCAAAAGAGTATTCTTCGTTTTAATCGAAAGTGGGACATACATTCTGAGAACCTTACACAGACTATCAGAGGACACGCTGATTTTAGCAACTTCCTTGTGTGTAAGGTTTACATTATTATACTTTATGAAGTTGTATCGATATCAACAAAGAAGTATGTTGTGTGATTTGTGTCAAATGTCACATAAAAACATACCGTGAAGCCATGCCTGCTGTATTGAGTAACACAATGATATGTATCCATTACCACATCTAACAGACACTTAATATAACTTTACATGTTTCACCACTTCAGAATGTTACGGATGGTTCCACTTACTTTTTTTTTTATCTCAATATAATTTACGTTGCCCTCTGACAACGTCCCTAGGCAATAATTTTTCGTTATATCATAAATCCATTCCTCAACATTAGCCAATGGCTATACTTACAACTTACGACTAAACTGTACGGTAAGCGTGACTATTTCAATTTTCTGAAAGTAAACTTGTCCGTGCTTGGTATTGAAATCTCTAAATCTAAGATGTTGACATGTCGTATTTGCTTCGATATTAAGGAACATACTTCGAGTGTCACGATTTATGTGATAGCAGTCAACTTTTGACGGATAAACGAGCAACACCAGGTTTCGAAAGATGCAGATTGGTTAAGACGAGAAGTCGCCATCTCGATTTCTATGGGAAATGTTATATTTCCTTGTGTGATATGAAGCTCGATATTTTTATAATACTGCCTAGTTTGCCTTGTTTTCGCGTTATCACTACCCTCAGGTTTTTATTTAAGGTTGTGATATGACATTAATATGACCTATATTTATATAGTGGATGTCGTCGATGAAGTAGAAAACGCTAACCCTACCGGGATGTTATTCTTCTTGTATCTTTTTAAAGGTCTCCTTGTAAATCTTTCCTTTGTTCATATTTTGTTTTAGTTTTATCAAATTTGAATTCGTTCGGATTATGGTTTTGTTGACACATCCGTAATCACTTATGGTATATTCGTGTATATTTAAAAATAAATGCACGACATCATTGTTATCAATTGCAATTGTGTGTTCTATGGAATAAGAGGATGATATTATAACCAACAAAATATAGCATGCATCATAGTTTATTGATAACGTTAATTCAAAAATTCTTCCAACATTACATTTACGAGGAATTATCGATTTATTAAGGAATAGAAAACTCAATGAACAGTTCAATATCTAGTGAGAATGTCTGTGTGTTTAGCAACGGCAGTGACTTGTCGGGCATTGCCCACAGTTAGCTGCACAGAACGGATCCGCATTGGGAATGTTTTCCCACGTTCGTTGTATCCCGGTACAATCCCCTGGTACCATGGACCACTCACAACCGCATCTGCAGTTCATCTCAAAAAATGCACCGGATGACGTACTCGCACAAAAGGCGTCTAGTTGGCTTTGGTTCATCATTGGGTTGTCGGGTCCAGTCCATCTACAAACTCGTGACTGACCAGGGTAACAGGCCATGGTCGAGGGCAGTGTGGTAGTGGGGAGTGTGGAGGAGTTCGGCATTGCAGCTGTTGATGTCGTTGTTGGTGATGGACTTGGTTGGACTGCTAGAGCATTAATGGTCACATCAGCACAGTTGACGAAAGTCTCTTGGTTTTTATTTGAATTCCCTGTGAAAGCAATGAAGAAATTAAATTTAAAAACTAAATAAGTACATACCCATGTTGATATGACATGAACAGGAACCAATGGAGTTACTTTAATGGTAAGCATATTCACCAGTTCTCACATGTCTTGTGATTTGCTGAGCATGCGTGACAGTCTACATCACTTCTTAATAGTTCTGGACAATTTCAACTAACTATCTTCTCTTGCTCATTTGTATTTCCTATTTGTCGGCATTGTGATTGTACACTAAAAATTGCGACGCTAAACACCATTTCTTCTTCTTCTTCTTAACACTGAATAACTCATCTAAACCTAAATTATTACTAATTCTTGTTCTTATGTCTGATTCAATGTTATGGCCCTATTTTAATCTACATCAGAAACTTCCGGTTTATTTCACAGTCTTTATCATTCCATCGCTGATTTAACGATCTGAGAAGAAAACACATGTACATTGAACAAAACCCTGCCAAAACCCCCACAAAAACAACATTAGCGATTTCCTATTCTGGATCACCAACATGTCGGACGTTTTCACACATAAACCATGCCGACACACCATCCATCACTGCTTTAACATTTTAAAAACAGGCAGAAGAATAAAACTCATCCATTATACCTTGTTAGAGCATTCGAACTTACCTAAATACAATTGAACGATAGGAATACATGACTGTATCGCTTATCTGGTTGTTGAAGTTATCATGATAAATGATTCTAATTGAAAGTAACTTTGCATGTTGGTCTCGAAACGTGGGTCCAGAACCTAGAACTAATATCAGTAGCATGAGAGTATTGGTGCTTCTTCAAATCCAGCAAGTTTATATATATGTATTTTGATTGGATCGCAATATTATGACTTGAGGACCAAGTCTTAACGAGTGATTGTATACTAGCGTCATATAGCTTGATGACATTTTAAAAGGCACAGAATTTGTCTTCTTATAATCTGCAATGGTATAATATGGTTGTAGGATGGAGATCTCAAAAATTCCAGAATATCTGTATTTGTCCTTTCGTGTCCAGCAGTTGTATAAAGTATATGGTAATTGGGTAGGGATCTCCAATATTTCAATATCGTGAGCCAGTGATTAAGTTTCCGGAGTAGAGCCGGATTCTAGGGCCAATTGTTGTAACACAACAGGTATAAACTACGAATCAATAAAGACCAATGACAATATGATAAACTCGGCGAGGACGCTCATTCAACCATTCAAATCATCTATGAATATCATTAAAAAAAGAAGAGGTCAGGAGCCGTGTAGTTCTCTCTCACACATATATCACAAAAACTCTTTCTATAAACACGTACTAAGTCACGACAGTGACCTCACTTGATAACCAGATTAATAGCTTTAACTCCTATTGGGTTTCAATGACGAAAACTTCCTCACCTAAACCATAAACTGACGAATATATCTGAAAAGTCTAGAAACAAGCCTTCAAAGGTTCATGACATCATGATAATTATGACGTCACAATACAATCTTCCATAATTCCGAAAATGACGCCGAAATTAACAATGCACTTAAACGTCAACATTTGTGGAACAACAAACAGGATGTTACAAAAATAGATATATATTTATAGGCATGGGTATAGTAACAGACTTTGCGCACATATTTTCTTTATTTAAACAGATCCTTCTGTCGCTTGATATAGAGAAATTACGTGTAACTTATCATTTTAACGTGAATGTATATGTAAATTTACATTTAAAATTCTAAGATGGTAACTTTTGGTTTTGTTGTTTGTGAAGTGTTATACATTGACGCAATTCACCAACAGTTTGTCTAATGTAAAATACAGAACATTTAGCACAGATCATTGCATAAACAGCATTTAGAAATCAAAGCTGATATTAGCTTTTACTTCACAAGACATACATAAATATTTACCATGATGACATGCTGACAGATATGGTTTACATTTGAAGATATAAGATAATACCCATACCTGCTTTCCAATACCATTGCAGAACACAGTGATCACATGATAGGTCGTCCGGTAGATGGACATTAATAGCGATGTCGCCTTTTGTAGTTGAAGGTAGGATGTACCTGGTCGAGCCTCCGTCGAGGGTAAGAACATTGCTTTCTAGACATTCCTTGGTCACGGGTGTATAGTTATTCTTGGCTGGGCATATTCGAAACTCAAACCAACCTTTGTGATTGGCAGTGATGTCGACAACAGCTGGAATTACCTGCCCCTGAGTGTATACAGCATTCGGGGATATATAACCTGAGCCGTACTTGCCGCCAAGCTCGTGGTCACGTGTACCATCGAACGCGTCTCCGCAGGTTCCGCATCTACCATCATTTGTTTCGCTGTATTGTCTCTGAAATTTAATGATAAATTCTCATTTTATCTAATTCCGATAAAAGATTTGTATAGGAAAATTGAATAACATTTTTGGTTACGTTTCTTTCTAGTAGTCACACCACAAAATAGACAAAATCGAGCGACCAAAACGCACATCACTTAGTATTCAATGTATGTAGGTGCAAATAAAGATTGTTATCAAATATGAATGAAAGGAAATACTGTTAAGGTATTTATTATCGTAAAGATCTAACTTTTGGCGCTATTCGGTTTTTTCCTCGTAAAAAAGTGACAGAAACGCTGACAGCATCACATAATCTTCATAACTGTACTTAATAGCATAGTCTTTGTAGTACACTGTCAACATGCAGCAAACACTGTTACATACCAATGCAATAAGAATTCAAATATTAAACTTTAAAACATGGGTAAGTTTCAGATCAAAAAAGTGATGTGGGACCCCCTCTAGTTCACCATACTAATAAATAACTTCTTTTTATCACAGATATTATTTTACGGTCGTGTAACAGACTAGTATGCATGCTCTCTCTGATGATCTGTCAACATTACACGTATGTACTCAACACAATACTGGACTGCTTTTATCAAAGATAATATTAGAAACACATAGGATATTTCTCACACAACGTTTACGTATAACTAGTACTTTAGTCCTCAATTTGTTAACAGAAGAATATATTTTGAGATCCATTTCGGCAAAAATTGCTGAATTGATGAGATAAATATTTCATTACATAATGTATTATAGATCAACACCTGTGGAGACCTGGCATGTTTTACATTGTTCATTAGTTGTCGAGCTATTCTCTCTTCAAAAAGTTTAACCGTCCTTTTCTACAATGATTAAGACGGACATAACTACCTACCCCAGCACCTCCGCAGTTTACCTCCATGTCATTGTAGTTTTTTACGAGAGCAGGATTCAGTCCTTCTCTCCACACAGTTGACCGCTGTGCAGGCCTCTTCAAAAACCCATGGCCTCGGACAGTGGTCAATAAGGCCAGTAAGGACAGCAGAACAGCCCAATAAGACATGTTGTCAAACGCCCAGTACTAACCACGAACAGGTAAGTTTAGGTATAACATACAGCTGCGTGCGTTTTAATAGTTCAGGGTACCGGGACCTCAATTTATCAGATGAACAAAGAAATTCGATCCTTGTTGGTTGTCAAATTGAAAGCAATATAAGTTTATTGTTGTAAAAATCTGAGGGATTAACACTGCTCATGTTTCCTTAACTAGTTTTGATCTCGTGTGACACGCAAATCGGTCGTTGAATTTCAACAGAGGTGGACATTGTGTGACAAAAACACGATTTAATGTCGGTACAATGATAAACTTTCTCTGGAAAAGCAGCAGAGCGGATGAATGACACTTCAGTTTTATTTGAGTGGGTGTAACAACATTGTTATGCAATTTCAATTCGCCTACGTCGTGTGCCAAAGCGAATATCATAACCCAGATCCTGGAGACAATGTAAGGTCCAAACGGGTTGATGTACCTGTCTGTCCACCTCAAACATGACAATAACTATTTTTGAATACTTGTGTTGCTATCAAACAATTATATTTATATTCATGGAAAAAAAAACCCATCGCAAATCATAAAAACAACATGGCATACGATTGCCATAACGATTCATGATAAATCATTGTAGGAAAAACTTGCTTGTTTTTGTATCCTATTTAATCTTAAACCTTAAAAAGTAAAACTCGCAAAGTTAATGATATGGTTAAGCTCAACCCACAAGGATCCCGATGTATCACATCGGGTGTATTCAAAAATAACAAACCGTGCAAAATGGCAACCATGATCTGATAATGCGTGTCTATTCCTGATATATATTTCTCAGGGTTGACGGCTAGTTTATAGCCGTAGTTGAGAAGTCAAACATGTAATGATAGAAAGAATCAAAGGTATTGGGCTATGATTCATCCCTTTAATAACTGTATTTAATTCATAGCTGATTATATCTGAAAATCCAATTCCGTTGTCTGTCCGAGGGTTAAGCATCATTCTCGTTGACAACTTTTCCCAAAAAAAGGATTTAAAGATTATCTGATTTGCTAAAAGGTTAAGAGTCCTATTCATTATATATTGTTGAAATAACATCCTCTTATCAAATAATATATAATTGAAATTCATTTGCCGTTTATTGAGATACAGCATCCAACACTGCAATTAGTAACATTAAAAAACACCTAATTGATGTAACTGTCAAAATGTTAAATACTATGAAAGATTAACAAAATCCAACCTTAGGGACAACTTCGAACTATTACGCCCCTTGTAATGTTCTTTCCCATCAACCAGAGACAAGTTTATTGTAATGTGACTAATATCTAATTTCTCGCGTCAGTTCTCGCGTCAGTGAGGATCTCGGGGAGGAATAAGAGTTTTCATTTGGAGTATTCTCCCTTCTGCATAGATTTATTACAACCAAACTTAGTGTTTCCCTCTTATAGTAACTTTCAGGGGTTTGTGTTCGTAGGCTTTGCGACCAATAAATTGGACAATATTTTTGATTCCATGCTCCTGCAATTCGAAGATGGAGTCATTGATAAAATGTAAACTAGGCAATGCAGAGGTCCCGGATTTGACTCCTGTAACTTTTTATCTTCTATCTTCTTACATTCAAATTTCGAACAACTAGAATTCTGTAAATCATCCTGACAGGCGATTTTTATAGAATTATAGTAGACTTATTTTAAATAGATCTTAAACACATATTTTATAATAGGGACAACGGTTACGATACTTTTCAACTTGCTGGTATCCTATACTTTTATTAACTTAAGTTCTGGTTACAAAAATGAAGTGGCGTGACAGAGTTGTTGTAGTGCCGTGGGATAAATATACAGGTGGGCTGTGCTGTGGAGTAGAGTGTCGTTACTGGAGACTAAATGGCATGTCAGATTGTTCCTGAATGTGTAGTACGCTGTGTAGTACGCAGTGATCGTGACGAGAGGTTAACCATAGCTACCCAGTAGTTCAAAGGCAAAACACGAAATCTTGAATTACCTAGGATCACTTTCGTAATCTATGAAAGAGCCTTTTGCTCCCTTTTGATAATTTTGTATTATAACGTACGAAATATATATATTTCTGTCCTTCCTTTTGTATTCCAGCGTCCACCCCGCAGCTCAGAGATGTCACAATAATTACATATGTATATCCTTGATACTCGAACATGCAGCGAGGCTCTGTTTACTAAACATACAACAAAGACAAGGGTTTTGGCGTAAATGGCTCACCCGATCGAAAATGGAAGGGTTGCCGGATTTATTGAATTATTCTGTATAGCTTGTTCTCTTGAAATCATTTCTTTCTTGGAATATCTTAACAGAAGACTGGAAATAATGATATTATTTAAGCTTTCCCGATCAGATCCAAAGTATTGTTGTTGTTTGTATTTGATGATAATTGTTTGTCCGAAAAAATGGCGTCAATTTTTCTTCAGCGAAGCGGGTCAAGTGGGGTGCGCGTCGGATGCTGCAAGGGGGACTGACCTCTTGACCAATGAAAAACCCCTTAATTACTTCTAGCATTGAAGGGGTCCCATAAAGGGGATATTTAGGGTTACCCTATTGGGATATCCTATAATAAAATAATTGAAACATTCGTTGTCCAAAAAATCGTTTATGAATATACTTTTTTATTTTTCTATGAAAATTCTGTGAATAAAATGGTGGTTGCAAAAATAACAACAAAACAGGATAAGGATTTTTTCTTTAGAGTTTCATTATCGTTAGAGTTCATTCGACTGTCTGATACTATACGGTGAAGCATAGTGCGAAAAGGGAGATTATCCATACATTTTGGGTTTTTAACTGTTCGTTATGCTTCTCAACAAGAAGTTCCATATTTAAAGCCGATAGTAATAAATATTGCACCAAAATATTTTTGTAACTAATCTATATCTTCTCTTTTGTGAAGATTAACATGAGCAATATGAAAAGGTCTGTGAATTATAACCGATTGCTCTTAATTTTATTTTTAAGGAAAGATTTTTTTAACGTCGTATAAAGGCTGTCATCTTTATATGGTGCTACTATATTACTTGCATATGACATTACATTAGAACATATGGCACATATTTAATCGTAACCAAGTGTGTTTATAAATGTATTACAAATCAACCCCTCAAAATCACAAGTACACAAAAAATATATAATTGATATGATTCAGGTAAAATTAACTGAATTGTAAATACTCAAAAAATATCTACCTTTCTACAGTATAATTAGAAATACTGTGTCTCGAATGAAGAGGGAAATGTCAATACTTTTAGAGTAGTAACAAATCATACAAATAAGTAACACTCTGTTTGATCTCCTATTCCTTCATGTTTTTTCCTGGGATACTAGATTCCATATGATATAGATATAGCCCCATGTATTCCCTACTATTACAGTTGTAGAGTACTTTGTCTTTATCCTATCTGGACAGGAGGCCATGTTACTATTTGTGGAATTCGCCTATTGTGTCCATCGACGGGTGACTGCTAAATTAGGATGGTATTGACATAATGTAATGTAATGTTTGTCATGTCAAAGGAATATAAATTTCCCTCTAATTATTTGTATGACACCAAGCCTTAATAGGTCACATACATTTGTTCTTTGATCATTTCAAAACGACGGATGAAGGATGGTTACGAAAGAACGTAGTTGATGTTGTGTGCCGAGTGCCGAGTTTAGACTTTGTTTATCTTAGTTGCTTTTGTTTTGAGATACATTTCGAATTGATAAGCATTCAGCTTGTTTTAAAAGAAAAATGATATGCATTGATAAATTACACTGAATTAAAATTTCTATGATATGTGTGCTGCATACATCAAATAATTACTCGTTTATTACTCGTATAACACGTTTATATTCATCTGAATACATCAATGAGTTGCTCTGTATAACACGTTTATATTCATCTGAATACATCAATGAGATGCTATATATAACACGTTTATGTTAAGCTGTGTACATCAATGAGATGCTAAGTATTACAAGTTTATGTTAAGCTGTGTTCATCAATGAGATGCTAAGTATTACAAGTTTATGTTAAGCTGTGTTCATCAATGAGATGCTATGTATAACAGGTTTATGTTAATCTGTATACATCAATGAGCTTCTCTGTACAGTATTACATGTTTGTACATACCGATGTGTTATTCAGCATCCTTTGTTTAAGGGTTGGCTTCATATACAATTCACATGACATATATCATAAAGTATTTTACGATGAAGGTGCTAAATGTTTGCTTCATGGAAAAATGAAAAAGTCAACGTATTTGATGAAGGGATATATATTGTCCACGTTATTTCATTGATATGTAACCACATTTAATCTGTGTCGTTTTTATTTCATTTTTAACAAATAATGAGTCATATCATCTATTGAATTAACAAATTACTGTATACTTTTACTTCCAGTGTAATAGTCTGATCAACATAGGTAACTTTTAACCAATATAAAACAATGCGGCGTGTAACAAGCAAAACTAAATCATATTATTCAATTTGTAATTCAAATATTATTCGTTAAATATATGCGTTATATAATTATTACAAATATTAAAAATGACAAAGATAACACCGTGGTTTAACGCCGGAGTTATAAAGTGAATATATTATCTACGTGATACACTGTTGTTAGTACCTGGTGGTCGCTTGACCTGTGTAATTCCTGATAAGTCTTGCCCAATTTATGTGAACATGATAAACCCTGAGATCGAGGACTGTACACATCAGCGACAGGTGCTGCTGACAACACACAAAGGTAAACATTTATGTTTTTCACGTTCATACTTAATTTAAATTTAAATAGAACATTTACGACAAATTGAATTATCGAAGCATGTATACGTATCTTTTGTTATAACAGCCACTGACCAAACCGTAGCATGAACATTAGCAGTGAAAATGTGTCACCTAACTTGACCATGACCCACAACATTAACAAAAACATCACAATGTCTCAACCAACCTCAGCCGAAACCTAAACACTGATAACAATATCACATACAGCCACTAACCTAACCATGTCCATTTAATCAGTCAATACATTTGCGTCATGTATCAGTAACCGATGTTTCTTTGTGTATGCTGATTTCGTATATGATCTAAGATTTTAATTTCTTTAATATAGATGACGTCAATCCACGTACTAATTTCTATGGTGGGATTTGCCCTTGAATCGGCCCTCTTTGCAAATGCCTCCCCCAATATCGTCATTTTCATCGCCGACGACCTTGGTTACGGTGACGTGGGCTGTTTTGGTAACACTTCCTTAAAAACCCCCAACATAGACCGTCTGGCAACTGAGGGTGCTAAGATGACACATCATCTAGCGGCTGCGAGTATGTGTTCCCCGAGTCGCACAGCGCTACTGACGGGTCGCTATCCGGTCAGATCAGGTAACACATAATTCTACATTGAGAGACGATGACATTGATAAACCGTCCATCGGTCGGTCAGTTACTGTAAGTAGGAAGGTAAATAATGAAAATGCGCTCATATATCTTATCTGGACTAAAAATAACCTGTATTCAACCTGTCTACCACGACAAAACAAGAATGGCCAGTGTATCATGAGATCCGTTTAAACATAGATGTTTACTTAAAGAAATTTAGCTCGGAATTGTATTAAGTTTTCTCCCTTAAGGTTGTTGTCAAATCAAATATAGCTGTACACAGATTAAACGCGTTATATATAGATTTACAAAATTTTAATTACTATTTCTAAAACCATTATAAATGCTATTTTATTGACAATCACTTTGAAACAAAGAAACGAATGATATATACTTGTTTACCTACCTGCTTTGTGTCGCTCTAGTCTTTATAATAATTTATCATATTTCCTTAATTACCTGTTGTTCTTGACACTTTCATCAGTAATCTTTGTGAAGATATGTATTCATGCAATGCCATAGAAGTGTGTGGTGTTGTAGTCATTAAGTTGTTGATTAATTCAACACGTTTCATCTTTATCCCTAGTGATATCTCCTCAAGAAGTGTGATAGAATATGTCATATTTATCTTTTCAACAGTAGACATTATAAAAGTGGTCAACTTGAAAAAATATATAAATAAATTATTATAGATCATCTGCCATAACGGGCTATGTTTTTTCTTCTATGTTAATCTAAGGAATCCGTTGATAGTAATATGCTCGCATACATCCTCAAATACATCCTCAAATATATCCTTACTGTTATCGGTCTATACTTGATATCATTACGATCGTCCGGCTTTTGAAATGCATATGTCCGCTCACCGAAGTGAAAAGTCTTGACTTAGGTCGTAACTATCAGAAAACCGGATGACATCTTTTCCTTTTTCCGTTGAAAGATCTGAATCAGACCGTTTACTGTTCGTAAGTCTATTATGTTTTTTTTAACCAAAGGAATCAGGACTTAAGTCATTCAATGTAAGTAGTAGTCACATGTAATGACTTTTTTTGCAGTTTTATATGCGAAAGTCTGTCAGTAGACGCATCGTCTGGAAGCGGCCTTACTAGTCACAATAAGTCAAAATCTGTACCTATCAGACAAAAAGTAGCCTAGACAATGCTATAAATGTAATTTATTACTAGCAAGTAAAGAGGCAATGTAAACGTTATTTATTTTACAACAATAATGAAATAACTAATTGTAACTTATTGTCGCTTAATCACTATTGTTGGCTCGGATGAAAACGCGCAGGGGTCTTAATGTGGGCGGAAATCGGCAAATAACTGTTCACGTGATCGGGAACCTTGTTGAGCGTTAAGAAAAAAACAGAGAGTGCACTAGGGCTGGCAAAGGGAAAACAATGTTGGATAGATCGATTTTATAGGATAAATCTAATTTCTAAATTAAAGTATTGATTTGAAAATCATGAAAACGGTAGATATCATAGTTGATATACCATAGATACGTCGACTACACTGAGCAAGGGGATCTCTCTCTATATATTTTAAAGATGACGTTTATCAAAAGGTAGTTTAAAAGCATATGTTTGAAATATGCTGGCTAAAATGTAACATATGTAAGCAGGGTACCATATTTGAAGCCATGTTTGATTTTCCAGGTATGGTGCCGTCCGGACACATTCGAATCAACACCTTTCTAGCCTGCCGTGGGGGACTTCCTCACGGCGAGATCACCATAGCAGAACTGGCAAAATCGGCGGGTTACAAGACGGCGTTAATAGGTAAGAAGGAAAGACATAATTTACGATCTCAAGACGGTTTAGGTAGTCTGTTATATCATAGTTAGGGATCTGCAAGACATTTCTGACGGAATGTTCTGAGGCTGGCTCTGTCGAGCAGGTTATAGTTGTCTCTATTAGAAAAGCAGCATATGCACTAACGACGCCGACGGGCACCAAACTGTCATGAATATGTAAACAGAGCTCTTACGTTCGGATTGTTTCGCGAAAGCTGCGATTGGTAAGCATACATAACTTGCACAGTCAGTAGGCTACAAATCCCTTTTTACAGGTATGTAGAAACGTTGGCGTCGGGGATGGGACTAATATTTAAGGATCTAAGTAGATAAACAAAACTAGTACAGTATTTGGTATATGTACGCATAAGATTCAAGAAGGCTAAATTGGTAAGAAAAGAGGCATGGTGATAATGTATATGTTATATGTATGTTAAAATGGGTAAAGAAAAGATGATAAAAATACTGTACAAACAGTCGGTAAGGTAGCTCATATAACTCAGCAACTTTATCGTGACAAATCCATCTTCAACACAACAAAATTAAGACACTTTTGTTACGGCACGATTTCTCACCCGACATGATTTGAGAAATCATGTCGGGTGAGAAATTGCTGAGTTCGCAACACGATTTCCCACCTCTGCACGATTTCTCACCTAGGGTAAGAAATCGTGTTAGGCGTAGGCATATTGCCCGTTGCCATGAGTACGAACATTTTGATTTGGGGGGATTGTGGTTTATTAAGGTTTATTCATTTAGAAACTACTGCGTAAACTTCAAACTTTGAACTTGTTCGAACTTCAATATTTAGCTCACCTGATCCAGTAGATTTGGACTAAATTTTGCCTGGATCATCCTTAGGCCAAGGGAACTCAATGTTGTATAACACCCCCCACCCCCACCCNTATCGTCGTTCACTCAGATAAGACTGTATCCATCATAGTGCGGTATCAGTCACTCCATAATAGTACTCCAGATGTTTATAAAGTATGCCATGGTCGATGACGTCAAATGCAGCTGACAAGTCCAGCATGACAAGCACCGCTCTGCACTTGTTATCCAATGCAGAAGATATGTCATTATGTACACGTAGGAGGGCCGTCTCAGTAGAGTGTCCCATGTGGTAGGCCGATTGCATGTTGTCGTGGAAACTGTTTGCATGGAGATGAATCTCTAAACGCCGGGACAAATCCGTCTCCAAGATCTAAGACTGAAAAGGCAGATTTGATACTGGGCGGTAGTTCTTCAACTCCTCCTTTTCCAATCCAGGCTTCATCATCAATGGTTTTACATGTGCCTTCTTGAAACACAAAGGAACCTTTGACCCAGCAAATGATTTGTTCATGATTGAGGTAATCAAGGGAAGCAGTGCTTCAAGACATTGATTTAATAGGTCTGTAGGCAGTGGATCAAACTCACAGGACTTCGATTGCGGGGTCATGATGATATTGCGCAACTCGTCAGGGGTTGTTGGTGTGAGCTTTGTCAATCGTTCCCCATCAAATTTAATTTCAGCAGTCATGACAGAGATATCATTGTCAGCAGTAGAGTTCACTTCCAATATATTTTCCTGATCGAGCTGGTTTTATTCAGAAAGACATCACTGAACCTGTTTGACAAGTCTTTTTCAGAATTACAGTTTGGTAAGATAATTTCACCTTTTTGACCCATTAAGTTTTTGGTGAGTCTAAAAAGTCTATGGTCCTAACCACATTCTTCAATTCTTTCGAAATAATAAGTCTTCTTTGACTGAATGAGAAGTGAACCAACTAGTCGACATTGTTCCCTATAAATCTGTTGATGAACGGTTAATTTGGTCCTTCGCCACTGTCTCTCTGCTTTTCTACGGTTCTGTTTTTCTACGCGGAGATTTCCATTGTACCACGGGGCATTTGGGCACCGAGCGACATTTAAAGGACACTAGATTCAGAGGAATAACTGACTTACAGTGACCAGCTGTTGTTGGCTTGATGACATGTAAATTCTCGTACGATACTGATGATGTCGGAATCCGTGTTGAAGTATTTTAACGGATCAATTTAGGTGAACCGGATTACGTTTGAATGTGTTTAAGAAGGTGCGCGCACGTGCATTGTATGAATCGGGCAACAGTATATTTGTTTTCATCTGTGAAGATATTTTAAGACTCCTGTTGCGTATTTCAAAAGTAAATGAATACATTTTAGATTTATAAACTTCCGTGTGATAAGCAATTAGCGGCCTCGCTTCCAGATATATGAGTGGCAATTATTAATAAATCATTTTCATATTATAGCTCTAACGGGCCACCGTAAATGTCTACCGGTTTGTCGCCTCGCTGAATCTATATGTACGTGAACAAAATATATATGGTATGATAAAAAATAAGGTTCATTTTATCATAACAAAGAGTATCAGATTTTGTTTGCATCTGATTATAAATTTAAAACATATTCACTTGAGTTTAGAAAGCTGGTGACCTTCAACAAGGTGACAGACATTACGACAGGTATTACATAATATGATGTAAATGTATATGGTATGATAAAAAATAAGGTTCATTTTATCATAACAAAGAATATCAGATTTTGTTTGCATCTGATTATAAATTTAAAACATATTCACTTGAGTTTAGAAAGCTGGTGACCTTCAACAAGGTGACAGACATTACGACAGGTATTACATGATATGGTGTAAAATGCGTTTAACTTTCCGCAACACCTATCACAGTCTCAGTAATTTTTGAACACTGGTTTGTTTATATGTCTCTTCTCGAATCCTGTGGTGGTCTTTTCATTTAGTTTCCAGTTACTTTGTTTCAAGGTATATCAAATATTTTTACTCACCTGCCTCGAAGTGTCTGTAATCCTATGATGTGGTATCGTACGTCAGTAGTCTATCAACTGTTTGTATGTACCACCTGTGCAAAGTACATTTGTCCTAAATAGTTGACCAGCAGATACCTTGAACGGTTGCGGAACACTTTACTTACTTTGTGTGGTCTTACATGTTAAACGTTTCAAACAACATTAAATAACAAAAACACTTGTATATGCTATAAATACCAGAAATGCATTTATTTATGTGGACAAAACCTTGAAAATTTAGTCTAAATAGATTGATAGATAAATCAATCAATACATATTAGGCATGCTGCACATTGGACTACTACTCATTTGAAATCATTATCTATTACATGTAAACTTAGGCAAGTTTTAAGACACCACGGACAAGATCCATCCCCAATTGAGAGTTGGGATGAGAAGTCGTGCCGGGTGAAAAAAACGTATCACCTATGCCGATCTGTTTTGCACGATGATTTTTCACCCGGCTGAGAAATCGTGCTGGGGTGATAAATCGTGTTGCGAACGCAGCACTTTAAGTACAATGTCTTTCCCGGGTGAGAAATCGTGTCTGGATGAGGAATCGTGCCATAACACACTTTATTACACATGAAAGTGTGCAAATATAAATTATTTTACAATTTAGGCATTACATTCTATTCTGTAAATCCTTTGATTTCTTTTCAATCAGCAACAACAATAAAATGGGATGCCGCTACTTATATTTAGATATTGCGCGTGTGTTTTAAAGAAAAACAGGACAATTACAGGCATGTATCTTATATTTTCAGGGAAGTGGCACTTGGGGATGAGTCGTACCATTGGCGACAATGTTTATCATCCAAAGAACCAAGGATTTGACAGCTTTTACGGGCTTCCTTTGACAAACCTTAGAGATTTTGGCGATGATGGGGATTCCATTTTCAGGGCATACATGCCAGCATGGCTGTGGCGGTGTTTCGGTATAACAATGGTAGGCTGTTTGACGTCTCTTGGTCTCTACAAGCGGGCCTATGTGGGAGCACTGTGTTGTTTAGTGTTAGTTGTACTAACTGTAGTACCAGTGGGAACGTTCCTATTCGTTGTTACTAATATGAAAATACTGAATAGTATGATTTATAAAGACTTCGATATAGTCGAGCAGCCTATTCGGCTTAGAGGAATGACGCAAAGGTTTGCGAAGGAAAGTGTAGAATTTTTAGAACAACAAAAAATCGAAAGAAATCCGTTTTTGCTGGTTGTTTCTTGGACACATGTGCATACGGCCATCCAGGTGACGAAAGAATTTCGTGGTCGAACGCGACATGGTCTCTATGGGGATGCAGTGGAGGAACTTGACAGTGGCGTAGGTGAAATCACGGATGCTCTAAATAGACTTGGACTTAGAGATGACACTATTGTTTATTTTACGTCCGACAACGGAGGCTATTTAGAAGAAAAGGGTCTCCATGGAGAAATGAACGGTGGATACAACGGTATTTTTAAAGGTATATTGAAGGTGGCGTTGTTCCGCCTTTACATGATCTTTACTTTTATAGTCATATTTTAAGAGTCATATTGTGGCACACTTATTGGTATCACTGCTGAATTTTAATTCAGGAAAACTTTTTTGTTTTCTGTTTGTTTTTAACATATTTGCTCTTTGTAAATTCATGTTTTTATTTGATTACGTGTTTGCTAGGCGGGAAAGGACAAGGCGCAGTTGAGGGTGGTATACGCATGCCCGGAGTGATTCGATGGCCCGGTAAGATTCCGCCCGGGACTGTAGTCAACGAGCCGACGTGGATGATGGACATGTATCCGACACTGGCGCGTGCAATGAGGGCAGAACTACCCAGCGATCGTCCACTAGACGGAAAGGATATCCTGCCCCTCCTCAGACAGCAGGACACGGTGTCCCCTCATACATTTATGGTTCATTACTGTGGGATCGATGTACATGCTATCAGATATAGGCCAAGGACAGGTAATATAAACCAAGGCCAAGTAATGTGAAATATTGTTCGACTGACAGATTATAACGCAGAAATTTTCCTTTCCTTTCGAAACACTATTTAAAATGCAGATATATTGCCTGTATATTTTCAAAATTTCATAGACCTTCCGCATAAAATTATTATAACAGGATGGTTGACATTTCTCTACAGTCAAATAATATGTCTTTTTTTGCTCGGGATGTTCACTTTCTGGACATTTCGGACTTTCAATAACATATGAATAACAAATGATCTATTGAACTTGTCCTGCGAGCAAAAATAGTATATAATTCTGATTATGCTGAAATACTTAACGTAAATGTACTCAATCAAAAATGCTAGAATTAGCACATTTCCGTTCTTTACGAGGGTCTACACACCGATATATTTTTGAAATTGAAAATGAGCCTTTTTCTAACAGTGTTTAAAAAGTGCTTACATTTCTATGATCCTTGATTGCTATTTCATAATTGTATTAATGGTGTTGGTAATTATTAAGGATAGACACCAGTCTAAAATGTTTTGGAGAGGACAAAATATTCTCTTTTTGAACTGACATGGTGCCTTACCAAGGGATGTTTGACGTACTTGAACCTGCATGAATTAAGTTAATAGTTGAATAGAAATGATATAATAATTATCATTCATATGCAATGAATGAAAAATTATTCAACCTGAACAGATAACAAGTTTGATTAAAACAAAAGATTGTAGCCACTTACCATTACATATTAAGGAAAATTAGTATCTCATATTCACTATCAAGATCAAATATCCCACCTCAACGCTTCCACGTTATCAAACGTAAGGATTCTGCATTCTCCTAAACCACAACGTCGTTGCCTACAGAAAAATTCCTTTACAGTTTTGATTAACCTAATTGTATTTGAGTGGTTAGTTCTAAATGCTATATCTAAACTTCATAGCAAGATTAATTTGATCTAATTTGAATGCACAAATCAATTTGAGTTCCTTGATACATATAATATATTAGAACGTTTTTTATGTCAAAATATTATTGTATACTACTCATGTTATTAATTCATTCATTTAACAATTTATTGATATGTTTATCATTATACCTTCATATAATAGTACAAGCAGAATAACCCTTGGCCTGCTACGATATTGCATTTTCACGCATTTTGCTCAGCCAATATAGCAAAACATAAAAGGTCATCATTGTTTCACATTGGCAAAGCTAACCTTTCACATGTCTGAATATAAGTGAATTTATCATCTTTAAACAGGTATCAAGGTGTGGAAGTTGGTCCTGAGGTCACCTAACTATGTCTCGGGAACGAACAAGTGCGTTCCCATATGTACCTGTCCAGATGCGATCATTCATAGTGTACCATTCCTGTATGAATTGACATCTGACCCGAGTGAAGCAAATCCATTAAACTACTCAGGCAACACTGACCTTGAGAAGGTTGTAGCTATAATACAACAGGGCCATGGACGTCATATCAGGTCTGTCGAGCCCGTGGAAATCCAATTTTCTACCCGAAATCTCATATGGAGGCCTCACCTGCAAGTTTGTTGTAATTTCCCCAGTTGTCACTGTAAAGATCCAAAGTATGCTGACTATAACTGACATCAGGTCATACACGGTTAATATTGTGTGTTAAGGAACATCAACATTTGCTGTACAGTTTGTGGTTGTGGTATACATGTTCAATTTGTGATTGTTATAAAATTGGGTTAACAGTATATTGTATACTATTTGGGATTGTGATAATATTTTATACTATTTTGGATTGTGATAATAGTGTATACTATTTGGGATTGTGATAATATTGTATACTATTTGGGATTGTGATAATATTCTAATAAAATGGACAAAAATATATAACAATGTTCAAAATTTGGATCAGCATTCGGCTTTCAAATGTAATGTGACATTCCTGATATGCTGATATTAAATGCATTATATTGTGAAGAATCTGCACCCGTTCTGATATATTATAGCACATTTTCTATATTTTTACCGTGTCATAGGAACTATTCAATATATTCCTGACATAAATACAATGATATTGATGACTAAATCATCAGGAATCATCAGGAAATGGTATCGCTTAAAACTATATATCTATATGCTTTAAATAGAGCACATTTAGTTAGCTCGATTTGTGCAATGTGCTGGTGTCACCAGTGTTTTCCATTCGAGCAATCCCTCGTGACGATTTTCAATACTCTTAACATTTATTTCACAATTCTCATCGATAATACACACACACACACACACACACACACACACACACACAATAAATAAATATCGTGAAATATTACACAATTTATATGTTAGAAGTTAGGAGTGGAACCCTATCTATAAATTCGTTTCAGCAAAGATTCATATTTGACATGTTGAATTGTTTTAAATCAAAATGAAAGCAAATCAACTTTGTTATATATGGTACGGTAGTGTACTGATTCAAACAACTTACTATATACACGTGTATCAAATATTCACACCGATCTTTGCGTGGAAATACTTTTGTTGGGATAAGAGAAATAAATATATTGTATATATACTGAACAAAGAAAGAAACGCACAATTAAATTATGCAAACAAAAGCCTATGATATTTTGGGAAATTTGTACAAAATTTTATATCAATATGAAGGGACAAGTCTACTCTTTACAATACTGTAGAAGAAAAGTCTGTGTGATGTCACTCGTGTCATCAGTAGTTACTCAAAGTAGCATACCCGCGAAAAACAAAATGACACTTCAGTACCTGGTGTGGGCACCTTTTGCTCGAATCCCTGCACGGATTCTCCTATGCATTGAATTCATGAGAACATTTATTCGCCTTAAGGGAATGTTGTTCCATTGTTGTGTTAATGCTGCGATCAACTGGGCGCAGTTAGTTGTGTGTTTTTTTGACGTTTCCTAATACACCTGTCCAGCTCATCCCACAGATGCTCAATGGGAGACATGTCGGGGCTATATGGGGGCCATTCCAGAGGCTGAACGTTGTTTGCCGTGAGAAAATCACGACAGACTCTGGCAACATGCGGTCGAGCATTGTCTTGCTGGAAAATTAGGTTATGACGTCTGAGAAGTGGAAGGACATGTGGTTGGAGGATCTGGTCTCTGTATCGAACGGCATTGAGGTTTTGATCCAGGACCACTAAGGGGGTTTTACTCCATGGGAGATGCCTCCCCAAACCATTACAGAAGCCCCATCGAATCTATCGCGTTCAACCACGCATGCGTCGGCGAAACGCTCACCGCGTCTGCGATATACCCTTTTTCTTCCGTCTGAGCGATACAGACAGAATCTAGACTCGTCGGTGAACATCACACGCCTCCATCGACGCTTCCCAAACCTATTCGGGCCATGTCTGCGCATCCAGTCAAGACGCACTTGCCGCCTCCATGATGTCAGAGGTGGCCCAAAATAAGGTCGGCGCGCAATAATTCTCTCGGCACGCAAGCGGTTCCTGGCATTTTCTTTTTTTTGTTCAGTATACAATAAAACACTAAATACAAACTCGTTACTCGAATAGACGAAACAGCTAATACTCTCTTAAGACTTCCAAAAAGGCTATGGGATAATAAAGAGTATGTAATACTAACTAGGTTACGTGTGAAGGGCCTCCATACTACCACACTTATGATGGACAGTGAGTCGTTGACGTCATACTTTTAAAAGAAAGCAATCTTTAAACGTTTCACATAAACAGTAACTACGTTTACATTTTAATACACTTTATATATTCATCAATGTTAGGCTTAGCTGACCTAAATAAATGTGCTTAGTCTGGTATCGGTCAACAATCGTTTTCAACGGCCTAGTAATGACTCATAGAGAGTTTGTTTTTTTTGCAATCCAATATCAACTCAACGTTTTATCTCATCATCAAAAGTAGGTCAAGCAGAATATTATGTAACCATGATGTAATAGTGATGGTAGCGGAGACCGTCTGAGATTTACAACAGCACTAGACCAGAACAGCTGTTTTATTTGTATCGCCAGTACAGTCATGTACAACTGGGACCACAGACTAGGAAGGCAGTGGAGATTTAACACAAGCGGGTAAGTACGTTCATTTTTAAGTTGTCTCAATATACTTGCACCAGGGTTGTTGTTGGTGTGGTGGGGTGGGGTTTTTTTTTGGGGGGGGGGGTATTTTTCTCCCATGCATAGATTACCTGATTTCCAGTAAGAAATGAAAAAACTCTGCTGAATCACGGCATCCTGTTTTATAAATGAAGAAAATAGATTTTTAGCTGGAATTGGTAAGAAAGTATTCAGCAAGGAGCAATAGCTATTTAGAAGTTGCCAAATTAGGTAGACAAGCCCCAGTAAATAATGGTGAGATAATACACTTTTATAAAGCACGTCACATCTACGAATACGTTCTTAACAATGTAACTTGAAACCAGTTTGCAGGTAAGGTCCCATAAATATACATTATTAACTGGATTTCGTTTAAACTGACCTTCATTTCTAACACAGAACAAAATAACATAAGTTTGCACTTCAGCAGTGATTCGATGTTATCTTTGAAAGTTCGAGACGATCAAATAGTAAAATAGTGTATTTGTTATTAGATGTCTTTAGTTTTCGGCTAAAATAACATATCTTGTTCCTTCTGTTTACATTTTCTATGTCTTCTTCACAAAATATTTCCTGACTTGTCAGGCACTGAAACCAGAATGTTTAGAAGTAAGGCTTCAGCCATATAGGGGCACTTTAAGGGAGTCAAAAAGAGTTCATTATTTATTTGTATATGTTATTATTTTATGAAACAAAAACCATAAAACATGTCTACTCAAGAAACATAAATACCAGACATATTTCTTGGCATTTTAAAAAAGGTCCACAGACAAGAATATGTTTATGATATGCAATATGTTTGTGTTGAACATCAAATGTGCATAACACATTCTGATCAATTGTCAGCAAACATAATTTAATAAAAAATACGTTTGGTCAGTCAGTCATATGCCAGCATGTTAAGGTCCAATTTAGGGTCGACTTTTAACATTGAACACTGATCATAACAGTTTAACGATCAACGTTTTCTTTTTAACCTGTTCTTTAATATTGTATATGCATGCCCTTCGCTTACATAACCCTGTTCACAGCTTGTGATATGTTATTGTCGTTTTATTTACGATACATACGGGAAAAAACTTTGCTACAGCAAACCCTTTTTTTATTTTTTTTATTTTTCAAAAGACTGAAATTAAAAAACATTCAATCTTTTACGTGAAAAACCCCCATTCAAGTAACATAAATAGTGGTGTGAGGGTCGTGCATTGTTGTCTACGTCTCCATGGAATGTTAATATTATTTGAATATCTTAACCTTAAGACAACGTTTAATTAGAAATTGGGCATTCCAAATACTCCATATCAATGACCAGTTAGATATTAGTTGTTCAACGAGATAACCGTATAAAAGGATGAGGCAACGAGACGCATGACCACCTAAATCCCCACGGCGGTTATAAGACTTGTTTAACTACTCGCACGTCTGGTAATACACGTTTTTGTTTAGTCTCGTAAAACGTTTCAATTTAGCAATACCAGTTATAAGGATCGTTGTTCCACTGCACTGTTTTTGTTTTGTTTTTTTGTTTTGTATACGGGAACATCCCTTATACTTCCGTTTGGATTTATCTGTTGGGCCAAAACATTTCTGTTGACCATGTAGCTCAATTCGTTGGAGCGATAGTGTAACAATCGTAAGTGACCACTGTTCGAGTCGTCCCGGTCTGGCCCAGCTGAATGTTTTCCACTCACAACTACGTTGTTGATTATTTTTGTTAAAATCCCACAAGGTATGGTTTTAATTATTTATCAAAACTATAGCCATACCGGGGGGGGGGGGATCAACACTAAGTTAGTTTTGGCATTGGTACGGGGATCCTTTATCATTAAGTAATAATTAGCGAACATTAATTTCTATTAGACACTCGATCGGACTTTCACGAATGTCCATGGTCTAATTGGGTACACAGTTGGATATTCCCGAATGTCAAATGTTCAATATATAACCAACATCTGGTAACCAGGTATGTTTTCAAGTAATAACCGTAGAGACCCAGTCGCTCACCCTTACTGGATGCCGAGTGGCATGAACTGTAGTTTGGGGGTTTGTTTCTATGAAATGTAGTTTGGGGGTTTATTCCTATGAACTGTAGTTTAGGGGGTTGTTCCTATGAACTCTAGTTTGGGGGTTTGTTTCTATGAAATGTAGTTTGGGGGTTTGTTTCTATGAACTGTAGTTTGGGGGTTTGTTCCTATGAACTGTAGTTTAGGGGGTTGTTCCTATGAACTCTAGTTTGGGGGTTTGTTTCTATGAACTGTAGTTTGGTGGTTTGTTTCTATGAACTGTAGTTTGGGGGTTTGTTTCTATGAACTGTAGTTTGGGGGTTTGTTTCTATGAACTGTAGTTTGGGGGTTTGTGTCTATGAACTGTAGTTTGGGTTTTGTTTCTATGAGCTGTAGTTTGGGGGTTTGTTCCTGTGAACTGTAGTTTGGGGGTTTGTTCCTGTGAACTTTGGTTTGGGGGTTTGTGTCTATGCTTTAGAACTATGGTTATTTTATAGCAGGCAATGGTATTATATTTGGAATGGTTTTATGTAACTATCAAGTAAAGCGTGTTCCTGTATATCACGCACATTAACGCTCCTAATAGAGAAAACGAAAGCTGAATTTGGTGTGAAATGCTACTGTAGTAAACGTTATTGCATTTACAACTTGCAACTTTATTTTGAGGAATTAATATATTTCAAAAACATATGAAATATAATGATCAAATGAGTCAAGAGTATTCATTTAAAGCATCCCCTTGCATCAAGTGACAAGGCAGTCAAAGTTTAAAATACTAGAAACACTCTATAAAACAAGTCAATTTTCTTGCAAGCAAACACGCTTGGTGTAAAATGCATCTCTACCAATACATAATATTTAAAGTATAAGATTTTTCTGCAAGTAATGTTTTGACTGATAGCCAAAGACAAATTGTCTACACTATACAATTATGGACTTCAGGTGAGGTCTATCCCTGATTTACGAACCTGGTCTGAACAATATTCACAGAGGCCGAAGGCCGAGGTGAATATTGTTCAGACCAGGTCCGTAAATCAGGGATAGACCGAAACTGAAGTCCACAATTGTTTTATTATATGACATTTAACGATAAGATTAATAATTTTTCATGGCATAAGCACAGTGATGGCATGGACCATTTTGGAATCACAGAGTGTAGGACTTCAAATACAAAATAACATACACACAAATTGAATTTCAGATTCAATTCATGTGATATTTAATTTCAAGTAAATATTATTTGAACAATTGACATCATCAATATTAACATAGTTCAGAAGTTTATGAGAGAATTAATTTGTATTTGAATTCAGTATTGTGAATGGTAACAGATTTACAGACTGGCTGGGAAATTACCTCGGCCTATTTTTAGTAGCGGTCTATAACACTTTTCTATTTCTAGGTCGAGGTCTGTAACACTTTTCTATTTATAGAATGAGGTCTGTAACATATTTACAGACTCGTCACGTGACGTCACTCCTCCAATCAGGGCTGGGAATTAGCACCAGTCATATAATAAATGCCAATGACATTTATTTCCTGCAGCCGAGTCAAAAGAACGTGTGGACAGTGCATTTACATATTTAGGAAATAAAAGACATAATCGAAACATGATATTCATTTGTTTACAGATTATGAAAGATGGAAGCATTTCATTGGAAAGCAGAATGTTTTTTCATGTCTGGAAATGCTCCACAAGTTTGCCTCAACAGTTGTTGTGACGTCACATTTCTTGTGGGACCCACGTATAGCGCTGTCTCCGCTCACAAGTGCGTTTTAGCGAACAGAAGTGCAGTATTCAAGGTGATGTTGACAGGATATCTACCGGAAAAGATATCACTTCCTGATGTAGACAAGGATGCGTTCCAAACATTTGTGAGGTATCTGGAATATAATATTCTTCGTTGACGTGGAACCAACTGTTCCGTTTTTTTGAAAATAACTATTTGTAAATTGTACAAAACTCATATGTGCTTATTCTTTTACGTTCCTTGCCGTCGAAACACATTTTCAGCTAATTTCTTGTTTTTGTTTTCAACATAAGGATGTATACAAGGCATGCTGTCATGGTATCATTGCTGCTAGACTTTAAAAAGCACAATGCATTATAGAAACGGTGAAATGTTCTAGGGTATTCATTATTTTCATTACACGAATACGTTTCTTGATGACCGTGACGCTGCCAATATTGTATTCTTTACAAAAGTAAGATTCTATTGTTGTTTTTCTTTCATTAATAAGATTCGCGAAGAACGTTTCATTGCTAGGCTTCTTTTCTTTTATTAAGATATCTGTATACGGATGAAATCGACATTACCGAAGACAATGTTGTCCCCCTCCTCTATATCAGCCGAAAGTACATGGTGGACATGTTGGTGGACATGTGTCAACGGATTTTAGTTTCTATGGTAACTAATGAAAATGTAGTGTATATCTTTAATCTGGCCGAAATGTTTTGCCTCAATAGTATGCAAAAATATTGTGTGAGTGTCATGAGGAAATCTTTGCACGAAGTCACCAAATCAGAAGATTTTATCAAGTTAGATGTTGGAAAAATGACGCAAATTGTCCGAGGATTAGACTTGGGTAGGTCACCGACTTACGTCGCTTTTTGTCTGCGTCACTGGTGTTCTACTGAATGTTCACGACGAGATATGCCGGAGTTTGATGAATCATTCTTGAATCTCCTTGTCTCTGAAATCCAATTTAATACCGTTTCGGGCAGGCTCTTTATCGAAAGCTTCCGGCATCCAAACAAATGAAACAAATTATTATGTACCCATATGAAATAGGGGGCATACAGTTTAAACAATGTTTCGTCGTTTTCTGACGTGAACTTATCCGTGCGTTTTCTCAGAAATACCTTGTTCTTCGGTCATATGGACGATCACTTGCAAATCCAGCATCTCAAGGTGAGTGGAAGGAAATCGACATTTCGCTTGATGTAACTCGTGGACTGCTCTCCGATTGACTGTGACAATAAGGTTCTCACTTATGTCCAATAGAGCAGCGCTTACTTCATACTTAGTGGGAATGAAACACAGGGATTATACTTTTTGTCAAAGAATATACTTTTTGTCGAAGAATTGACATTGTTATAATTATTATTATTCAAGATGGCAACTGGGATATCTCAATGGCCTTGACAAATTTGTATTGGTCTATTTCTAAATTTTAAAAAACATATAAAACAAAAATATAATATAATACAAACTAATAATATTATAATAAAAACTTGAACGCGTGTTTTGTTGAGCTTGTGTGAATGTGAAATATATATTTCCGGCGGCATCCTAGAAGACTACCATGGTTCCTGATTAGCCAAGTTCGTTAGGGTTAAAACTTGAGTCATGTTGGGCTGTATTTTAAGTAAATTTAAGTATGTATGTTTATGCGAGTATATATGAAAGGATCTGATTTGAAATTAGTAATTGTCATAAATATTGTAATCCTCTATAAATAAAGGAGCTATCATCATTTTGTTATATACTTACTGTACTGCGTCGACACTCCAGAATCAATGAATAAGAGTCCATGAACTGTTTATATATGACGATTCCGCTCAACCTAAAACCTGATTTGAGCATTGCATGGATTAATCATCTTTGTATGCATGGCAAGTGCCAATACGTTTTCAAATTACGTTTTGATATTTATTTGATGCAACATTGCTATGATGTCATCAAGTGTGTTATTTGTACTGAAGCAGATAGGGTAAATATATCGCATACAATTATCAAATAACTCAATAACTCAAAAATGTCCTATAATTTATCATGGACAGCAACACGTAAACCAGTTGACAGTTCAGCCCTATCTACACTGTGTTTAGAACAATTAGAACATATTACAACAACTATAGAAAGAAAAGTGAAATAAAACATGCAAATAAAGTACTTGCTGTTACTTTTCTTTTTAACAAACTGTTGTAACTACACAGGCAACTTTTCTTCTGTTCATTTTTCAGGTCAAAAGCATCTAAAACAAGAGCAAAAATGACAAAAAAAAATCAGACGATTTCAGGTGGAAAATTGACCTGAATATATATGTGACTTGCGACTTACAAAAATAACTATCATATCAATTCGGGTTAATTTCAGGTAAGGATTTGTTCAGGTCACCTGAAAAAAAGCCTGTGCATAAAAACACACAAACTTGTGAAATATACAATATAAACTCTCATCTCTGAAATTATAGATGAAAGTATGGCAAGCCAACTTAACATTTATTCAAGGAGCAATGTCGATTCTGTATTTCATCGAATTATATATGATATCTTATATAGCATATGAGATATCTTATATATTATATAAGATATCTCATATACTATATGAGATATCTTATATACGATTTAAGATATCTTATATAGTATATAAGATATCTCATATGCTATATAAGATATCATATATAATTCGATGAAATACAGAATCGACATTGCTCCTTGAATAAATGTTAAGTTGGCTTGCCATATGAAAGACACATTTCTGGCATGAATAGATCCCTAGGCCTTGTACATTGTACTAGAATTTCCACTGTCACAATCTGTATTTCCTGGTTGACTATCATCCATTTGTTCACAAGTTATACCTTCGTATTACGGACAGCCGATGACTGGTATCCTGTTTTAAATATCAAACGCTTATCAACACAGCTCTATATAACGTCATTTAAAGTTACTAAATTCTTGAAATGCCTCCTCTTCGTGTACTGCAACTGATAAACACGAATCAACAATTGGTAATACTTATGCTCTGGTCACATTTCATTTTCATGAGATACCGGAGAAAAAGTCTCCAATATTTTGTTTAACGTACAATTATTTATAAGTGTATTATTTCGTTATCAAAATGTAGATAATTGGAAAATATGCAAAATGGGATGATATCAATAACTCTCAATCAAACAATGTATACTACTTCAAACAAACCCTCTTCGTGTTAAGTTTGGAAAATTTTATTTTCATATTATATGCTTTCATTTTCCTTCATCCACTAAGTATCGGGTGAGCTTGTTTGTAATGAAACTTTAAGGTTTGCATACCAGGGTGTATCAGATAAAGAATGTAGATATGTTTTTCTATACTTCTTTCTGTCTATTCCTGACCAGTCTGTGGATTTTTTATCATTTGTATAATATACGTTTTATAAACAAATACCTTGTCATAAGGTCTAATACAACACACGTATGTCTGTAAAATAACAATACCTTGTATACTGGGAGTGTTTGTCTACAAATCCACCTCCTGTTTTTCATTCTCATGATGAGGGAAAACTTGCAATGGCAACAAATGCTAGTTCATGTGAATGGCTAAATCAAAACTAGGAGAATATGAGTTTTGTCGGTAAAGTGCCGAAGTTTGACAGGGACAAAATTCCCCGGTGTACCATATTCAACTAAGTTTCACCTCTGGGTGTCTGTTAAGAGCAATGGGAGGTACAAATGTATCTGACAGGCACTTAAGAATGTGCTTGCTGTATGCATGTATACATGTATAGCGTAAAGGAAACATCTAATTGTTTCAGATAAAAAAACAATTGATGTTTTTTATATAAACATTTGACGAGTAAGTTTATTCGAGAAAACAATCTTCACATACATGTACCATGCATATTTACCGACTTCAACATAACGTCACTTATCGTCAATAAAAAATAGAGCCTTATCAGTACGATTCCTACAAATAATACCAATGGTAAAGCTGTCAACAAACCTTCTCCAGTTCGTATATTTCCACATTTGTTTTCTTTACGAATTTGACAATATGCCCAATACTGCAATGCTCTGGGGTTTTCTGCCTTCTCCATAGAGATGGAATATGCCGTAGAGAAAGGTTATACTCATATTCAATAACAAAACAAAATCGCCAGCTTATTATACCTATTAGGAGTTGCATTCCGCCTTTGCTTTTAGCTCTTTAGGTCAATTTTTTTTATTGCAAAGCGTCCTAAATGTACCGTATTTCGTACGTCCACGGGTTTCTGCGACTTTTGATAACTTTGCTTGTCCATTTTCTTCTCTTTGAGTTTCCTTTAATTCAATATTTTCCACCAGGTTTTGATGTCAGTGGTTTATTTCTACTCTATATGTTTTTTACCGTCTTATTTCCATTTATTTTAAGATTAACAAATTCTACATACGGAATAAAGACGTTTGTAGCAGTTGATCATGTATCAACTCCTGGTCTCACCATACACTCGGTGATTGCTGGAATCAAAAGGGGAAATTCCTAGTGATGATCTTTTCTTTGATATTCACGAAGAAATCAAATTTAGACAATAAAGCCCCTTGACATATCGAGAGAGAACAGAGAATGTTGGTATGTGCATAGACTGATGGACAGACAGATAATTCCTACACAAAATTGTCACAATTTAAAACTAAAAACAAAGTAAATTTCACCAATTCTTTATTCGCCAATATCTTTACAACCCACCACTGTTAAATATGTAGCCATCGCTCAAAAATACGTTCAATTTCATCGCAAATCATTCCACAACAAATATAAAAGTTTTAAAAAAGCATTCATTATGAGAAATGTATGGTGGACAAAAACAATCGAGTCATGTGTATATATGGGCCCCTTAAGTAAGTTCAATTTTGTCTGTTTTATTTTTTTACATGGAAAATCGAAACAGCTATTTTTTTTATACAAACAGACTACAGCAGTGTGCGCTTTGCTATTTCCTTCCATTGACCTATTTCATTTCACCATTCAATTTGTGTTGGAATTGTTTGGACTTTAAAACTGCATGTACCTGGACATGAATGATGTTTTCAGTATCATCTTCACGAATAACTAATCTTAAGACTGATAGATGATATTCAACAGTACTGTTGGAATTATAGGGGGAAATCGTTTTCATCAGTAGTTATTGTCCAAATCCTACAGAATACTAACACAGTACCTCAAGTTACAATGAAACCCACTTTAAAGAAGATTCGGTTAACATTTTCTTCCATATAAATACATGAAATAAACAAAAGTATTATGTAATCATATAAACAAATATCCAAAAAAAGAAGTTAATGTCATGTGAATAAAATACGTCCTATCATTAATATGCATTATATACATGTATATCTTTGATACTGATTAACACTTACTTCCGCAGTAAAAACAAGCAATTCAAAACCTCAAAAGATGAGATCTGCCGTAATTAATACAGCGATTACATAGACAACGATTGTACCAGGTACACCAAAACGAGACAAGTATTACATCAATATTCATAACTTACAGCTACTTATAAAAATTAATTCAACACTATACACAAATGGACAATGACATAATTCCAACATTTCTTTTTACATAATAACGTAAAAATCTCTTTAAGCATTTCATTTTCTTCAGAAGAAAAATCTTGATGAGTAGTGTTCACACATTCAGATAGTATATATTACCTAGCTTATACTTGATATTATATAACTCTTCAGTAATTGAGGACCAATATTTCGTTAAATACACCATCAACTCTGTAAATTGTTAAATTATATATTTGGCAATTAAAACATTATTTACAGTTTATTCTGGCCATTAAATACGTCACATTGCATAAATCTATAATAAATACTGTATACTTTTAAAAGCATTAAATGTACATAATTAACAGAAAGCAATGTATTTGTGTCGCATAAGAGCATTATATATTCCTTCAGTGACATTTCTTTAACACGAAAGTTACAAAGTGAAGATATTTTAACAACTTCATCATTAAAATGTCAGCAGTCTACAAAAAGAGTATGACAAAGACGATATTGCGTGTGTTTATAGCACTATTTGCCTGTTATATTAACTTACAACAGTCACCGGACCCATTTGTATCCCACCTCTAAGACTTATTCCCCATGAACGTTTCAATTGTCTCCATAAAACATTTTCTTTGGTTATGTTTTGCCATAGTTTTCTCAAAATCAAGTAAACATTGTTATCTTATTTTTACACTTGGATATTTTATTGTTTTATTTTCTTCATCAGCACAAAAACAAAAACAAAACATAATCTCATAACAGCTAAGGTCAGAAGCCATGTGTCAACGGATGTCAGGGGAACGCACGGACCACTTCAAAGTGTCATCTTACTGAAATGTCATAAGCTGGACACAAGAGCATGGCACTCCAATTGGTCACGTTACAATAACAATAGGTTAACCAGTCCTTAATGCTATCCATCCAAACCTGAACGTCAAACAGACCCTTAACCTTCCTCACTTGGGCGAACGTTCACCACTAAAGCTAAAATCAACGTTTTGCCAAGTATGTCTCTAGGAAACAAAATGCAATTAGAAAATGGAGAGAAAATGCTATTTTCTTATGTGTTGCAATGGGTGCAGCGGGTATATTTTCGAATAGAAGCCACAAAAAAGTGACCACGTTTAGTTTCAAAATTTCAGAAAATATCAATGGCTCAAATTGTATCTTAACGTGTCATTAAAACGGTGTACAACTGAGTCCTGGTACTGTAATTACACCATGGCTATTTGTTACCAGATAACATCAGCACTGGAATCATATATGATCATCACAGATAATTATGTTTGTACATGGCAACAAATTAGCATTTATACATATACAGTGTAGCTGGAACTTAATGAACAAAATAAAATACTGTTAGAAACAAAGCTTATAAATACTATATGAAAATATCATAGAAATACAAAACTATATACATATATTGTAACGATAAATATAAACACACACACCTTAAAACAGACTGTTCAAAAGAACGGTGTGAACATACTGAAGCCTATTTAATCTGTTGAAAGCTTAAGGATACCTGTCTCACTGCACTGTTTTTTCCTATATACATGAACCTTCTCTTGATTTCTTTTATTGAGATAATTGTAGAAGAGCTGGGCAGGGCCACTTCCATTGACCAGGTAGCTCAGTTTGTTACAGTGATAGTATAACAATCTGAAGTTCTGGGTTTCATGCTTGTCCCACTGAATGTTTACAAACAGAATTCTGTCGTTGATTGTTTTTTTTTTTCATATTTAATCACAATCATTTTTCAAAAAAGTCTTGCAGGTACGATATTCTATTCAGAAAAGATTTATCGAAGCTAAAATCATGCCTGCAAAAACAGTTTCAAGTGCATAGTAATATTACAGTTTTAGGCATTGTTACAGGGATCCTTATATACTTAACAACTTTTACAAGCTTCCATGGCCTTTATAAAACCCAACTACAAACAGAACATTCTATTAAAAGGAAGAAGCTCCCTTTAAGGTGAATTTATACATGTTCAACTGATTCTTAATCTGAGGAGTTAAAGATTAAGACTCGTGAATCATCTAACCCTACTATCAATTTGGACTTCATTTTCTAATTAAAATATCACTTGACAGATAGATTAACCGATATGAATAATCCTATCAAAAGCTACTGCAGATAAAGGAAAATTGTGGGAAAATTGTAGGACTTTGCCATCCTATCATTACTAGGGAGTATTAGGATGTCCCCAACAACCATCCTTTCTGCTACAAGCTGAGTGTTGGGGATGCTACCTTCAGTAGCAAGCTATCTGATGAGTAACGCTGAGGGAGAAATAGTCTCAGAAAATCAAAGTTTTATTAATATAGCAACAACAGTCAGAATACAGCCTATACGCATACTATGCGAATGACATATGTTACATGTAGCTATATCTCATCTGAAGGCACTATTAATTATTAACAGAACTGTGATCTCCTGTGAGTGTGAACTAGTAAATCCAACTAGTCCTGTCCTTCCAAGCAGAACTGCTTAAAGCGTCTAACCTGTTAGATACAGAACCATATCAATCATATCAGTGTTACATTCCCAATGGAATCTGTATAATTACTAGCCCATCACCACAAAAGGTGACATCAATACAAAGTCTTGTTTTCTCTAAAAATAGAAAGGGGTAAGTGTATCACATTGGAAATCCTTCATAAAGAGTCCTTCGAAAATGTAGTTGAGTCCAACTCTACTATTCAAGACGTGGTCCTACTATCCAGTCAGTGTTTTAGAGGGCAGATTAGTTATTTTCTATAATACAAATGTCCAAGTAATCCAGTTGTCCCACATGTACAGCCCAGCCACTTCTGCTGGGAATGAAGGTGGCAAAAATATCCACTGGGACAAAAATGACTGGATCACCTGCTCAGAACAAGGGTGGCAGGATTATCTAATCTAGCCACAAAGATAGCTACATTATCAACTGGGAACAAAATGTGGCTGGATTAACTGTAGGAGCAAGGTGAGGGGATTATCTATTGGAAACAAATGGTGGCTGGATTAACTGTAGGAGCAAGGTGATCATGAGGGGATTATCTATTGGAAACAAATGGTGGCTGGATTATCTGTAGGAGCAAGGTGAGGGGATTATCTATTGGAAACAAATGGTGGCTGGATCATCTATTGGAAACAAATGGTGGCTGGATCATCTGTAGGAGCAAGGTGGGGGATTCTCTGATGGAAAAGGTGGTTGGATCATCTGTAGGAGCAAGGTGGGGGATTCTCTGAGGGAAAAGGTGGTTGGATTATCTGTAGGAGTAAGGTTAAGTACATATAGTTAAGAAGCCTGATTCTGGCTGGATTATCTATTAGTATTAGAACCAAATTAAAGGTGGTTGGATTATTAAGGCTCATCTTCAGTCAAATATCATTCAATAAATATTACATAATACCAAGCCCAATTATATGAAATTAGATCATATAAATAAAGTTAGCAAAAGGCAAAATGTGTACAGCTTAGCAGATATTGGCAAAAAAAATATTTATCTTGAAACTGAAAAACAAAGACAAGAACATACTGAGAACAGTTTGTACATTTAGCTTCAATTACAAATGTTCCGATGAATTCCACACGATTGTGGATACACATTCTCTGTAACTCATCTATGATATATTAGTACCTATAACATATAATATAGAGATCCTTACCATTACTGAATTAATGATTCCTTATACCTGTATATTACAATAGGCAGTAATTACAACAGACCTAAAACTCATAATGCACTAGACAGGAGACTGGGTCAGCCAGTAATCGAGGTACCTGTTAGAGTAGCATATAATCCTCTATTAATGGTGATCACCACTGCTCAGCACATTGCACTAGACAGGAGACTTGGTCAGCCAGTAATCGTGGTCCATGTTAGAGAAACATATAATCCTCTATTAATGGTGATCACCACTACTCAATACATTGCACTAGACAGGAGACTGGGTCAGCCAGTTATCGTGGTCCATGTTAGAGTAACATGTGTTCCCCTATTAATGGTGATCACCACTGCTAAACACATTGCACTAGACAGGAGCCTGGGTCAGCCAGTAACCTAGGTCCCTGTAAGAGTAACATGTGTTCCCCTATTTATGGTGATCACCACTGCTCATTAATTCAGTAATGGTAAGGATCTCTATGATATATTAGTACCTATAACATATAATATAGAGATCCTCACCATTACTGAATTAATGATTCCTTATACCTGTATATTACAACAGGCAGTAATTACAACAGACCTAGAACTCATAATGCACTAGACAGGAGACTGGGTCAGCCAGTAACCTAGGTCCCTGTAAGAGTAACATGTGTTCCCCTATTAATAGTGATCAGATCAGCACTGCTCAACACATTGCACTAGATAGGAGGCTGGGTCAGCCAGTATCCATGGTCCATGTTAGAGTAACATATAATCCTCTATTAATGGTGGTCACCACTGCTCAACACATTGCACTAGACAGGAGGCTGGGTCAGCCAGTAATCGTGGTCCCTGTTACAGTAACATGTTCCTTTATTGATCGTGATTATCGTGATTACCAATAATCAACACAATGGAAAGTAACAAGGATTTTATCTTAATATTTACTATTTACCACATTTGGGCGAAAGAACTACATAATTGCAACTGCTAATGACTCAAAACACCTATAGGAATTAATATATTTACAATACAATTTGGTAAACATGAACAAGAATAGATTCTTGGAAAATATACATAAAAAGAAAGCGTAATAAATCCTCAGCTTGCATTTGATGTATAGAGTAGGAATATACTGGGCAAGATAGAATCAGCTTTAGGTTCTAGCTCTTAAAGCTTTAAAAGTAATACCAGTATGTGTAATAGTTACACTAATTAATGGTAGTGTTTTATGAACAACTAAATCGACATCACAATTGTATACATTATTATTTTTACACATACAATATGAAGGAATTTTCATTTTAAATGATAAGTCTGGTTTATATTACAAGTCAAACCATAAATGTTTTTACATTACTAAGCCTCTACAATTGCAATATAACAGAGAAAAGTTTGGACTCAGGATCAATTTGTCCAAACATTTTATCAGTATATTATATTATATTATATATATTATATATAATATTTGGCGGGGGGATATAAAATATTTGCAAAAAACAAAAACAAAAAATTGTCCAAAAATGGAAATGATGTCCATATTATTTCCATATGTTAACTCATATTTATATCCTAGATTCAATCAACAAATTAAACAGGCCGATCCTGACTGGTATATTTTGAAATGGAATTTGCAGACTTAGTCTAGATCAATTGCTGTCATGGACATATTAACATGTACACATATATATGAATACAAAATACACCTCTACGTGGGACAGATACAAAATGCAAAAAGATATTATATATAAATATGAAACAATACCTGATAGGGATATATATCAGAATTAACAGCTTTAACATGTATTGAAAGAAGTATTTCGAATTCAAAACTATAAAATCTCATAAAACATGTAGAAATATTTGCTTTGGTAAACATGTACATTGAATCACAACTTTTCATGTTGTTTTCAACCAGCTTTGCCTTCGTTGTACATAAAACAAAATTATCAAATATTTTATACTGCTTTTTCTTTGTGGACTACAAAAAAATGTTATATATTACACTTCTCATATAATTTAGCGCCATTCTTACAATACCCGAGGGTTAAGCTTTGCAGAATCATAGTTCATCAGTGATTACAAATGTAACCTCCAATGAATCATAGTTCATCAGTGATGACAAATGTAACCTCCAATGAATCATAGTTCATCAGTGATTACAAATGTAACCTCCAATGATCATAGTTCATCAGTGATTACAAGTGTAACCTCCAATGAATCATGGTTCATCAGTGATGACAAATGTAACCTCCAATGAATCATAGTTCATCAGTGATGACAAATGTAACCTCCAATGATCATAGTTCATCAGTGATGACAAATGTAACCTCCAATGATCATAGTTCATCAGTGATTACAAATGTAACCTCCAATGAATCATAGTTCATCAGTGATAATCCTTGACATCAAACACAAAAATGTTTGTTAATGATTTTTATTTAAAAGCTGTAGTGCTTTAATTTCTAATGGACAAATTTTCATTATTTCCTTCCTACTTTAAATGTGTAGGTTGACAAAGAACTCCACCCTATTCAAAATCAAACTAGCTGATCTCTATCATATACAATGTAATAAAGAGATTTTTCAGATCTCAAGGATCCTGTACCACTGCAAAAACTGTAACTAAATACTGGAAACTGTTTCTGGCATGGCTATGTATGTATATAGCTTTAAAATGTTATTTTCTGAAACGAAATCATTGCTAGCAAAATAAAGAAAAATAAACAAAATATAACCAACATCAGTGTTTTGAGTGTAAAAAACTTGAGCTGGACTAGAACAGTACTGGGACCCAGGACCTCAGATTGTTAAACTGTCACTTTAACCAACTGAGCTACCTGGTCAACGGAAGTGTTCTGGCTCAACTGTGCTATAGTCATATCCAAATCTATTGTCATATCCAAATCTATTGTCATATCCAAATCTATTAAAGGGAGGTAACTGAATATACTAGGAAAAAAAGAGTGCAGTTGGACAAGGATCCTTGAAGTATTACAAAAATATAATGCCTATGACAAATAAGCACCACACAGTATCAGATTGATTATGAAGTTACTAGGGACAATTCAACTTCTAATTTTTGATAAATGAACCAGTAATATCAGACTCTAATAGAACTGTCAATATGACAACAAATTATCATATTGTCAGTCAATACATATAATATCAGACTTTTTGTATAATTAAACCACCACTATATCTGGTTGTTCCATCATCCACAAAACCAGTGTTTTAGGGAACAGACATATTCTACATTATGCCATAGTAATACAGCTGTTCTACATTTTTAAAACGAGAATAAAGACAGGAGTAACCTAGAATTATTTTGGGGACACTTTATGTCGACTTGGCCACCCTTTCCTTCCACCAAGTAGATCGGAATCATAACGCAGCTGAATATTACCAAACGTCACATTCAGCACTTTTAGCACATCCCCTTCTATCCTATTAAAGTAGCGACGTGGGGTGTAACCATCCCTGATAGACCTGCACACAGTGGCCATAGACGTTTTCTTACTTTTCACAGCTGACATTATGTCCTGCAGAAGTTTGGTTCTCTGGTGAATTTCCGACATGTCAGGTATGTATACATGTACGGCGGAGTGCCCAGGGTAGTTTACGCCATGACACACATGGAAGTTGAATTTACTTACAAGCTTACTAGATTTGGGTGACGATGTCAAACAAAAACCAACATATTGTAAAGATCTGAGTTGTCTTTGACTGTGCTGCTTGAAGTGATTCATTAATTCTTTTAAAATCTTCTCACTGTGTGGTGTCCTCCTGCCACACGCAACCGAATTCTTTGCCTGCCACAAGTATTTCTTAATAGCTGATTCAGCTTCTTTATAAAGAGCAAGAGAATCCACCTTACACTTCACATTGTTTGAATTTGGGTTCTTCTTATTGGCCGATTTTCCGACATCCAGCATACTTTTATTGAAGCTAAACTTGCCTCCATGACTTTGTGACTGACCAGTGGGACCTTTGGAGAGCAAGACATTGCTAGCTTTTGTATTTGTACTGTTTGGACAGGAAGGTGCTTTTCTCAGAATTCCCAGCACACTGACAAGTAGCCGGTCGGCCTCCTGTTCCTTGATTGCCCCTTGAGGACAGAACAGTTTCTGTATCAGACCGTCTAACTTGTGAATATTGTCCATAGACATATTAGCATCCAGCAATGGCTTGGAGGCATAGGCACACCCATAATAATCCTCATCTATATCAAGTAAGACTGACTCAGTGGAAGACACTAATTTACCTTTGCTCAATTTCTGAACAGCAATATCTTCTCTGATTTCTTTATAGAAAAATGACTTTTTGACATGACAAAGGTGAGGGTTGATGGAAACACCTGACTCTGTTGCCCGTTGTAAAGGTAAGTAAATACAACTTCGGCCATTTTCCGTGCTATTGTGATAGCACAAACAGAAGACCTTGAACTTGTCTCTGTGTGGGCCGTCCACCTGAGCCCAGCCCACTTCAACCTCTCCAGATTGTTCTGTACCCTCATGTTCGTGCTCTGTCCACTTCGGCCAAATCCAGATGACCTTCCTGATCAACCCAGCCATTGCAGCTTCCTAAAACAATATAAATGTTCAAATAGTCACACTGAAAATTCCATTTTAAAAATCAATTTAAATATATAAGTCTAAGATGACAGAAGGACTGAGATGACAGCCTGTAACAAGTTTCTCATCTTCACTTCACATTCTTAATATCTGTATTTTCAGTAACCCTGCCTTCACAAAACTCAGTACCAATCCTACCAGTTTTTAAATGTAACTTTTATTTCTTTTAGTTCTATACATTTTATAAGTGTGTAAATTAAATCAAAATATCTGGCCACTGAAAAACTGCCCTTCCTAATTATTCGTTGATCATCATATCATTTCCCTTGGAAACATCTGAAATACTGCCTATGATTTTTACATGCTTGCATTTGATCTGTACATAAATGGATTTCAAACTTTCTTGGATTTTAATGAAAGAGAATTCAATTATTACAGTAAAATATGTTACCAGTTAAAATATGTAACCAGTACATGGACATAAGGAACTCCAGGGGACTTAATTAAGACATAACTGCTTTACATACTGTAAAACTCACTTTCTGTCATCCTCGATACTCTACAGGCAACGCTCATTTTTGCTCTCTGCACCCCTGGGATATGTCATAGCTAAACTGAAGGCATGCTTCTAGCTATTTGATTATTCTCAGGTAAAAAAACATGACCAATAACTAGGGCTAATATACATGTCCTTTGAAGATCACTAAAGAGTGACACCTGACTTCAAAGCCAGTCAATCAAACTATTATGCGACCCACATTTTTTCGATGTACATCAAAGGATCAAACTAGTCTTCTCATCTCATCCACCAGGTGGTGCACACTGAGCCTTTGTTTTTGCTTCGACATATTCCAGGGGTGCAGAGAGCGAAAGTGAGAGTGACCTCTGGAGTATCTAGGATTCTTTTAGTGTACTCAAACTTTAGCACATTCTTAAACTTTAATCTGTTAGTGCATTGATGAGTTTTGCTCCCTTAAAACAATATATATATATTATGTAATAGTAAATAATAGTATACGGAAACTTCAATAAGCACTATTATAATTTAGTGGAATAATTATAGCATGAAAATTTAAAAAAACAATTACAGCAAAAGCATGAATGTTACAGTAATTTATAGACCTTGATGTTGCAGAATTAATGAAAATAATCTTGTAATTAGCAACAATGTAACTTTATGTATTCTCACATTAAACATTTTCAAGTTATCTTAATAGATTCATAAATGTTTTGGAATGGAGATTCTTATCATTCACGATGAAAATGAAAATAAATCCTGTAAATAATTATATCAAACTGTGCATACTGACCACAATAAATGCATCATTTCTCTGCATCATAGTATGAAGTTCCTTGCTGTCTTTGGGCGGACGCCATGCTGGGTAACGGCTCAGAAAAAATGGTGGCGCCATGTCACTATGACCATCTAAATGGATCTACAAGTAAATAACACTTTTCTTTAGGCTTAAATCCATGAGATAAATCACATTAATAAAGTGAACAAATACAAAGAATAAAATATTGTATAAATCAATCAACTGTATCAAGTGAATTATAGTTCCTATGGCAATGGCTGTGGGAGCCGTATATGTATACGTAGCCCATGGAAATCTATTCAATTTCATTATTTTTTGAAAAGAAAAGGGGGGTTAAGGGTCGTTTCCAGCCTCATTAGGGATTTAGAATTAGTTGTCATATCAAAATCTGGAATAAATGAAGTCAGCAAATATGAAATTTCAAATTCATTGGACAATTGGTTTAGGAGATATTGCATTTCCAAGAGATACATAAACCTACATTTTCAAAATAAAATGTGTGAATATCCTCTATTGTGCGCTATTTGGTTGAAAATTGGCCATTTTGAAGGAAATTAACTAACCACTCTTCAACTTTTAAAAGCCTTTGCATGCAACAAACATATAAATATTTAACAAGCTTAAACTTTGTCATATCAGGGTTCATCCGTAGAAAGGATTTTTTGTTTGTCACATGCGGAGGCTTTCATATATAGCTGTATGCTCATACGTTTTATGAGGCCAAAAATGACCCATGACGCCCCAATTCAGGTCCTCTTAGATTTGATCTGACCTTGAACTATGCTACAGGTTGCTGCTGTTAATGTGACACAAACGATCACCTCTGTTTGGAAAAGTTTGTTTAATAGCAGAAAGTAATAATGTAATCTAAAATGATCATATGGTAATTGGAATAAATTTTCATGATACATACATGTATCTATATCATGTATCTGTGTTCAATAGCCTTTAACCGTGGCACATGCATCCGGAATGCACAATTCCATTAGCCCGATACCTGGGGCCAGTAGCTTTTGTACCAGAGCTTGTGAAATTGTTCAATATATAATATTTACTATGGTCAAGCTAGTAGGATTTTTCAATATCAGCCTGCAGGCTATATAGCTACATGTATATATGTATATGGGGCAAAGAGGTAATTCCAACAGTTTTACATGTATACTATATATAGCTAGATCTCTAAAGTATATGAAATGGTTCCACCCCTGATGCATGAACATGTACATTGTACCAGTATGATATGCATACATGAACTATTGCAATTGACATCAGTGTCTTACTATAGTATAGTACATGTAGATGTGGTACACATTCCAAAAATCCATGTACATATATATGGTATATGTGTAGTGTACATGTCCTCATATTGTGATACATGAACCAGTGACTTCTCTTATATAATTACATGGATGTACATGCATGCCTGTGTTCTCCATGCCCTTTCTTGATAATTTGCGAAATGCATCGATATAGAAATTCAAATATATGATATGAATATTAACTCAATCCATAAATTTGAATGAATTATCTCACCAAGGTGTTACCATGCTGAGGTATGTACCCGTTCTTTGCTGCTTCAAACCAAACAGGAAGCACTGAAATAAAATGAATTAAAATATATATAAATATATTACAGTATATCGTAAGCATTTGCATAATCTAGCATTTACTATATTAGAGCATTTTATGGTAATCCAGCTGACAGACAGACTGACAGAGACTGATGTACAAGAGTTTCTCCTCTTGATTTATTCTATTCATGAATACTACAAATTAATGCACAGCTGTACATGTATTTTCACTTAACTTGTAACTTCAAGTCATAAAGACATAGTAAATATTTGATATTGTACATGAATTTTGGAAAAACATGACAAGTTGATTTAATTTGGGTATGCATGATGGAGTGTATACATGTATACAATCATTCAAAACACTCCTGTCAACACCCAGGTTCTGTAATTTGAGTAGGTACAGTGTATTGCATAAATTCTCTGGATCTGGACTAGCTTAAGCTTTAGCTAGCTACTTCATGCATGTTTAATTTCAAAATATATATGCTACCTTGTTGAGTTATGGATAAGTCATATTTATTACATTTTTATCAGTGAAATATCAGAAATTATCACTCAGTTTGAAAATAATTATATAAATACATGTACAGTGATAAATGTACATGCGAGCCCTGGGTCCTGTACCCATATAGAATTTCTGGAAATACTGAAATTTAACATGGTGGGACCAATATCTTAACCATGCAGTGGAAAAAGACCCATACAAACGAATTATAGATTGATGACTGCATGAATACAAAATGTTATACCGGTACATGTATCTCAATGTGATGATATATAATTATAAGTATTTCTAAACATTTTCTTCAGGTTGGTAAGTAAGGATTATGAGAAGTTCTTTTTACACAACCAATGAAATGTTCTATGTGACGTTTCGATGACAAGGACGATATGTACACTGAACATGTCACCTTCATCAGACAAATGATCAATGAAGCGTATGCACACAAAGGTGTAAAATGTGTACGAGTTGTCCATAAAATCGATGTGGATTTCGGCTACGCAGGAAACGTATGTACAATAGTTGTTATATATGTACCGAAATGACTCAATTCAGCTACCCTTTGTTAACACTTGGTCATAGATGTTAATTGGTCATTTGTCTGATGAAGGTGACATGTACAGTGTACATATCGTACTTGTCATCGAAACGTCACATAGAAAATTATATTGGTTGTGTAAAAAGAACTTCTCATAATAATATAATTATAAGGTCATTATCGATTTTATATTGACCAATCAAAACGGTATTTTCTATTTACTACCGCAGATTTTCAGTTCAGCTGCAGATGAAGCTTATAAAATAAGTGGTTGTTTTTGTACATTTTTGGTACATTAAGTTATTAACATACCTTCATAATTGATAATATTTATGTAAACAAATTAAACTACACAAGGAAATAGCAGAAAATGGTAGCATTGCGTTGAGTAGCCCATTCAAAAAAGCACACAGCCTAAGCTAATTGTTCTCAACGGATCCAGAGACACGTCATTAGAACCTGGCATCAAATACTACGCTTCTAATTCCTGCACTTTTCTTATAATGATGCAGCAATATTTTCATCATTTTACTTTGAAAAAAATTGTTAATAGAAAATTTAATGGTTTTCCATTATGCCATATAAATGGTATTTGATAGGAAACCATTATATATATATATATATATAGTTCTATATCAGTTCTGAGGTTGAAGGTTCAAATATACCAGCTACGTACCTCACTTCTTTTTCATTTCAGTTGGTGCCTATCATTAACCAATACAAATTACCCATGGAATCCCTACCACTTTCTGTTACTGACAGTCGACCGTAATTATAACTGTCTATATGTAAGCAACAGATCCTGAATATTCTGCTATGAAATATTGAAGACTTGCTCTCAGTCATGAAGATGTACATACTGTATCATGCTTGCATGCATATGTTTGCAGTATGTGCTGATACAATGTATCAACTTATAATTGTCACTCTAACTGCATTTACTTGTTACAAATTAAAATTGTAAATACGAAAAATGTACATGTATATACATGTATATAATGTCCTGTGTCCTATAAGCCATATCCATGCCATGTGTCAGGTTATCATGAGCTAATTAAACAAAGTGTCTTCAACTTGAACGAGAGGTGTGTATACATGTATGTATCATACAAATGTACCCGACCTATGGTGGCCAGACTTATAATTAACCAATTGCAAAGCCAGTTTAACTTCATTACAATAGCCTGAATTTCTCCTGACCCAACATCAGACTTGGCACATGTACATGTACTATAGATTTGTCAAAAAGTGTCAAGTCTGACATCCCTACAGGTCAGGAATCTAGAAAAGAACACATCTGCCATTAACCATGTAGCATGATCACAGCATGTAGATTTTGTGTTTGTGCCCTATAATCTTTTGGAACACAAAATTAAAGCAACCAAAACGAATCTGCTGCACCCATTGCAAATTTTGGAATCTTTATATTTCTCTATAGTCTCAGGACTTTTTGCTTCCTTGTGCCTTGCTTGGCAAAACCTTACTTTTGGCGTTAATGTTGTACCTTTGCCAAATTGAGCAAGGCGATGGCCATGGGTTCTCCCTATGCCAGGACATACATGTACTTAAGTCTTTAAAACAGTAGTATTGCCTGCTAAACATTCAGCATTTTGGGTAATGCCAACAATAAGCTCACCCATTGTCAGTATTATGTGACCAAGCAGAATAATATGCTGGGTGCCTTAAGCTTTGGCATAGTTTTTCACTGAGATAGCAAATTAGCAACATAGATTCAACATCAGATCAGCACTATCGCAAGAAAGCAATTACACCAACATACCCTGCCTCCAGCACACATCATGATCAATGCAAACATAACACATATGGAGATCTAGATGCGTCCTTAAATGATCTTAGATATGTAGTGGAACTGGACTGGGTTGATCGTCGGCAACCAGATAGCTAAATTGAATTGGTAGATTGTCCGTCTAAGAGTTTGGAGGGTCCCGGGTTTGAATCCGGTTTGGCTGTGCATTTTCCCCACCTCCTGTTACTGCCTACAGTGACCAACTCTTGTATCAAGCATTGGGTGTCGCTTTGGCAAGCGGATACCCGATCACTGGTTGAAAATAGATGTGTCTTCGGGGGTGAAGACTAAGAAAAAGAAGGGAAGAATATATATACAGCGGAACTGGACAGGGTCATTCATCGGTCAACTTGACCAGGTAAGTGTAGAGCATCTGTATCGAGTTTGGAGGGTCCCGGGTTCGAGACCTGGTCTGGCCGTGCATTTTTGGTTCATTGGTTCATTGATTGTGACACCGTTGTAAGCATCAGTTGCTTCTTGAGGCGCTTCTTAATTCTGTCCACTTCACTTCCGGTTGCATTAGGANACGTTTCTGTCTGTTTCTGCCCGTTCCTGCCCGTTTCTGCCCATTTCTGCCCGTTTCTGCCCATTCCTGCCCGTTCCTGTAAATCGTCTAATCGAATACTTGTATGACTTTCTTTAACACTGAATTTAATTTACCCTCATGATGCTCCTCAACAATGTAGACTGGCAACCTTCCTGGTTTAATTGGCTTTTTTCCTTGGTTAGAGAAATGAAATATTGGTCCCAGTCCTCCCTTCTGATATTTGTATCGGTATGATGCCGGAAAGGCGCCGACACTTTTTGGTACAAGGTTAAAGCTCGTTGTGCTTGCCTTATTGTAACGTAACAGACTGATGTAAATTCCCACAATCACACAAATAAACACTACTCCGATTATGTTGCTTATCATGTGACGTTTCCAAAACATTCGCATGCTTGCATATTTCATATTGTTCTTTCTAATATAAACAGCGTTTCAATCGCTATGCAGCTGTGCTCATAGTGTAATAATCTACTTTAGTTAACGCATTTTGGATTCAACCTTAAATGTCTGATGTCACCAAAATCTAAAAAGCAACCAAGCAGAATAAGTCCGCTTATATCCCAAAAAAATTAAGACTTTAAAATATTTTACTTGTCAAAATAAATTGCTATAACTTTTCAAATTTCATTATTTATATCAATTTTATGATTATATCGATAGTTATTTGAGAACATTGTGTCATTAAGGAGTCATAAGAGAAAGTGAAAGTAAGAGTATTTTTAATGATGCTAGCGACATTTAAAGAAATCAATCATGGCTGAAAGAGGTGGTGGTAGCGGTGTTGGTGATGGCAGAGATGGACGTAAATTAAATGATGGTAAATGTCAGAAAACATATCGATGTTATCATATTGTGACCGATTGCATATGTGCATAAGTTCAGTGTTGTTATTATGTTATTGATTAAATTGTTCTGATCAGTTAATTTATATCTTTTGGTGATGGGGAGGAATCGTCTTCTAGAACCTTATCCTAAAAAAGTAGTAACAGATAAATTTAAATGTATCTGCTGGTGTGCTTAAGTTAATTATTAACATCTCGCAACAAATACAAACAGCAACATGACTATCTGGCTACCAATAAGGGAAAGTGTTGCAGTTTCACCTTTTTAAAGCAGCTATATATTTCTATAAAACAAAATGTGATTTTTTCAGGATTTTCTAACATTTCCTTCAATATTTACTCGGTTTTTGGACAAAAGTTCTCTCAAAAGTGAGTGACGGTCTAGATCTTCTCCTATTCGGTAAAACTGAATCTTTTCATCAGTGTGAAATGCTGACCAGTGGAGTTTGTTCTTGCATAATGGGCAAATTAAGTACTAAAACTAACAAAATATTATTGTTTTATATGCAATAACTAATTAAGGTGTTAACTTGATTTTAAATAAATGTCCGAAATAGTTGCACTTATCGCCTAAATAACAACAGTCTTGGCAAAAATTGTAGAACCCCAAATAAATATGATTGTTTCAGCCTGAATCACTATCTATATATATATAAACAACGAAAAACAAGAGTTTCTTCGACCTCCCTAGCGCTTTCTCCCCCTTAGAGGTTCACCAGGGAAAAAGGAGTTTGAAAGTTTTTCTGAGCTTCTAAATATTTGTATATAACACGCTCGGGAAGAAAAAACATAGCTTGAAATGAAGAAAAGTTATGTCTCTTTCAAAAATTTTGAGGTTTGGATGATATTACTAATTACTGAACAGCCATAACATTACCAACAGGTCCAAATTCTGTGCCACTTTTTACAATTAATATCATGGACACCATGTGTGTTTTTAAATTATGTGTACTTTTATTGCACATTTGGGAACAAATCAACAGGTGTAAACTTTATAAAGTATGTGTGTTAAAATATACTTCACATGTGTTCTTATAGAGAGAGAAATGTTTGTCAATTTTATAATGTGGGTGCCCCGGGTAACATAATCTATACCTTCACTACTCATCAATGTGTAAATTATGGATTTTTTTTTTATCAATTTATGATAATTTATTCAACATTATTTAATTCTTAAATAAGAAAAGTGAAATACAATCAAGACATCTTCAAAAGCTAAAAAACTATTTAGTATATCACATGATAATTTCTAGGATAGCTATTGGATTACTACCCTTGTTCTATTTGGTATAGTTAGCATCCGCCCTTGACAACGGGAACTATACCTGGAGACGGCCACTTTACCTTTTTTTGGGACTGCGGGAAAAGTAGCGTGACGCTAAAAGTTGCGCCCCTTCTCCTAGGGGGCACTGTACATATTCTACTTTCACTTCATTGTTGTCGTCTGCCAAAATGGCTTCGAATTTCGGGACAAGGAATGCTGATTGCTTCACAGAGGCTCAGCAATACATAAAGACTATATCTGAACTAGCGGTGATTCAATCCAGTGAATTGAATACGCAACAAAAAAAGGAGAGATCTACTCAAAAAATTATCTTATTGCCATTTGTTGTTAATTATTAAATATTTTACTTTTTATTGTCAAATGACAGTCATATGAAATACTCAATCTATTATGACCCTTTCCCTCGGGAACAGTTCTCTTAAAGTGTTGTCTGGAGAGGTATAGTGCCCTCGCTGTACTATACCTCCCCAGACAACACTATAAGAGAACAGTTCCCTCATCAGGAAAGGGCCATAATAGAATAATGTACACTACAGCGAAAGATATATACAGTGTGTGTGACACCTGTATGTTTATATGTATATATCATTTTACAGAAAAGGTGGCCAGAATATCAACATCTTTCCCTGACAACAGTCCAATTGAGAGATACCAGTAAATTAACTCCTAACTGTCTACGCTTTGTGTAGTACTTCCTTCTGCTAGAGACACCTACAAAAACAATACACAATTCTTTTTTGTAAAAATCATCATCATTGACAAAGACAGCCAAATCACCTTTGGCCTTTTGGTCAGTTTATAAGATCATCTCACTAGATTTACAGTAGCCCAAGTTTCTCTGGGCCTGACACTAGACTTATAAATTTTGACAGATAGATGTCTGAATCTTTATTCTATCTGTTCAAAAGTCGAGCCTGGTATCAGGGGCAGACAAATTCAGGCTTGATTTACATGTGTTCTCCTCTTACATAGGAAACAAACGTATCAGGACCAATAGATATTTCTTGTTTAACTTCTTCTACTGATATGAATCATCTCAAAACATGCAATGTTTATATCCAAGTTGCAGTTTAAAATAGAAGCATATTCAATAGAATCTCAAAAGTGACATACAGACTTGAAAAACCCAATCAACTCTATACTATTGAGGTAATTTGAGGTTTTTACATACCGCTTTATCACAACCTAGTTTGTAGGGGTAAAACATCTTGCTCAAAGATACAACACAGTTCTGTGCTGTGACCCGAACCCGCAACCCTTTGGTCAGAAGCCCGGTGTCCTACCAATAGACTACCACATCTCCTATCAAGTATATACCAACATATTCAATACTAAATTACCTATTGTAGCTAATAGCAGTGACCAGGAACCAGTGGTAGAGACAGCTTCCGAGGCAAAGGAACCTCCACCCCCAGATGTTGTTCACCTTTGTAGGGAGACATTCCAGAAAACAGCAGAATACTTGCGTGGAGAAATGGAAGGTAAAAATAATTCAGTCTTTTCATTAATGAAGGACAGATGAGACTTTCGGTCATTCTGTAGAAATATATATACCAGGTAGTGTAGTTATATCATTTATATCATTTATGTTATAATATATAAATGGTCTCAGTGTTTCTTTACCTGTGATCAAAAGCTGGCAATAAAACCATTTTCATATAGGAATAAATTGGATAAGACACGTTTTTGAAATGTTTGGAATTCCTGCATATTACATATTATGTACATATTTGCTTCAATTTAAAAGGCAAAGAGAACTGTAAAACAATTAAGATCAAGCCATTAAACTTCTACTACAGTACAAAGTGGGTTATAGTTTCTGTGTGGTTGTTGTTTTCAGGAACAATTGAAGATTACAAATTGCTGGAGAACATGAACAAAATTACAATTGCCAAGTATTCAGAAATGAAGCAGTTAGCACAAGACATAAGTACATCACTTCAAGACCTGAATGACAAATGTAAGTATTTGATAGACGTTCCTAATGAACACTGTATGGATAACTTAAAAGAAAGTAGAATCTACTATTGTGTTGTACCAATTTACCTGCAATAAGCTTAGTACTTAGGGGTATATATGTTATCACACTGTGTCACCTACCTCCATTCCAAATGAATTCCACACTTAATTGTTGAACAACTTCAATTTTCGAGCCTTGAATTTAATCTGGACTTAGTACATTAACTGAAGACATAACATAACAGGACAGCAGAATGTAGGATACCATTCAACGAAGTCTTAATCACTTTACAGTACACTAAGAAATGGAGAAAACACAAATGTACAGATCTACATATGTTTATCTGTGACACCTCTAGGGCCTTGAGTGTCCTGTTATGTCTTGACAGATCATGATCACCACTGGCCTAGCCTGAGGTGGGGACTGGCTTGGTCTGGGGAAATCCAACAGAACAAAAAACATGTATTTAAAAGGTTGAAAACAAATATCACATTGTTTTCTTCGTTTTTGACAAAGCAAATAATAGTGTGTGTGAATTTTTGTATCATTTCTTTCAACCAAACATAAATGAACATTTTAGAAGGTGTGCCAGTTAGCATATATACTTAATTCTCTTCAGAATTTTTACACCAAGCCTAGTTGTGAAAAAGTCAGCAATGCTTTTGATTGAAAGAATTAGTGATTATGTAATTCTTTACATCAAATTAATGTCAATCAGTTAACAAAAATCAGTAAATTAAACTTAATTTGATCAATGAAATGTTGTCAATGACTTGCTTAACTATCAAAGTTGCCTGCTTTAAACTGTAAGAGAGCTATCAATGATTGGTCTGTGATAGTTCATTGATTTGATCATGGCTTACCCATATCATTGTATTAAAATCTATGTTGTCCTTCTTTTACAGATAAAACCCTCCAACCTTATTTAGAGCAAATTGATCATATTGAAGAAAATGTTAGTAATTTGGAGCAAGCAGCATACAAACTTGATGTATACTCAAAGAGATTAGGTATGTGTGCATCCTGTAATATTATTCAATTCATTTCACAGCATTTCGTCTCCAATGAAGTTAAAAAGGGTTAACATATTAGTCACTTATTCCGTTTGTACAGTTGTGGGATCGTGCAACGTTACACGATGTGCGATGTATGCACGATGTGTGCACGGTGTGTGAACGATGTGTGCACGTTGTGCGAACGATACAAATGTGGGAGATCAAATCTTGCGCACATATGTGTGCACGATGGACGAACGTTGTGCGATAACAATCGTGGTTGGTGTAAATTGAGGAATGCCTTAACAATATATACGGTTTCGTGTTTAAACATATAAACCTTGATTTTTACGTATGTTTCTATACTCTACCTACACCTATAAACTTATCTTTATATCTATACTTTCTTAAATTTAGAAATTGTGTTTTTGGTATTTTTTAAACGACCTTAATCGACACCTGTGAAATCACAACACAGTCCCGTATACAGGTAAACATAGCCACTAGCCGTCTACATGTACCTGGACGGTAGTTTTCCCCCGCCCGGGGCGCTTACGTATTTCGTCGGGTAGGGCCAGGGGTGTGAAAACACAGGTGAAGGGGAGCTATAGGCAAACCGAATGCAAATAACAAATACTAAACGTCCAGCTGTGTTTTCATTACGGTCATACGGTATCGCATATCAGCTCTATGTGTCAGGTACAGGCCAGGTCAAACCCCGGTAACTCATCAAATTGTTAATTACATATTCTGTTACCTTGGCGCGAAACCCATTCTTGACAGTCTAACGGTCACTGTAAT